>NW_010393089.1:45336-49163 GCF_000710305.1 Buceros rhinoceros silvestris | reverse complement strand
AGGAGATGGGCCACAGAGAACGTGGGGACCAGAGAGAAGGGCCCGAGGCATAAGGATGCCTACAGGGGTGTTCTGAAGAATGTCATTAAAACCAGACAACAGATGCCTCTAGCACCACAGGAGGTGCCTTATGCAGCATAAAAGTCTCAGCAAGGAGGAGTTGCCTCACTCACTTACAAATTCCGCACAGAACAAAGCCCTGAGCGCTTCAACGTTAACCAGGATCAGCTGCGCTTGCTTTGTGTAAGCACATGACCAGTAAAGCAGAGAAGAGACTCTCTTCTTTGAAGAAAACTGTCTCATGGACCATTTAAAGCAGAGAACCCAAAGCAGCTGGGATGCAATTACCTCCAGATTAGTGCAGAAAACTGCAGGCATTGATCAGGTGACGATCCTCTTACACAGCAGTTCAGCAGCTTGCTTAACCAAGAGTGCTACTGCGATAACTTCGCACATTATTCCCAACCACAGACACTTTGTGAATCTAAGCAGTTTTACTAATGAATAATTAACTAATTTTCACCTCGTTCTGAATATTCTTAGGGGGATTCTTAATAAATCTGTAATTTCTCAGACACACACTGCATTTCTTGATGAGCAACTCAGTCTCTCAAGGAAAATACAAGGGTCCTACTCTCCCTTAAGCCTCGTTCCAATCACGAACCACGCTTACCCATGCCCACTCTTATCCCAACATTCATGTGTGAACTACAGTCTGGGACACAGGTAACAGAATTTCCTTCATTCCAGCAGCAGCCTTATTTGGTAAAATCTACCTCTTAGATGAAAGTAATTTCATCAGGGATGAGGATACTTTACTGTGTTAGATACCCTTCCCCTATCTCCTAAAAGGTAGAGAAGCACAGGCAGAGCAATCAGAGGTATGGAGGTGATAGCATGAATTAAGTCACCATCAACAACACTTGTCCTGTTTGTCTTCTTATACATTTTAATGTAATTTGAAGTGTGCTTCTCCCCTAAAGAACAGAGCTACCACTACAGAAAGTTCAAAAATTCGAAAATAATGGCCAAAATGGAGCACATTTTTATTTCTGAGTAGAGAGTACTTTTAGGACTGGAAGAGAGTTGTATCAAAACTAGCAGATTACTTTTTCCAGCATCCTGTCACTACCAACAGCAAGTACCAGCTGTTTCAACAGACGATACAATGGTACTAAAGTTACAGAACCTACGGGGGAAAAAAAATTTAAAATTACTGTTTGAGGTATAAACAAGTTCTATTCTATTATATTTTTGCCCTGTCCACTGTAATTCTGGTGGTCTCTACCACTGATGTAGATGTCCAACATGACTCAGAAAAAGATTAAAAAATTATCTTGTCTGCATCCAGGGATATGTGGAGTTTGATATATTAGGTGCACTGCGTAATATAACCAGTGTTCTCAATAACTACAGTATTGTGTCAAACATGATTTCTCTGTAGGTAATGAAAACCCTGAAAACCAACAGCTACAGCAGCAGAGCAAGATTGTTTTTCTAAATTACCAGGAAGAAAAGACTTCGGATTGTTATGGATTCTGGGGAGTAATTCACCTTTAGGGAGCTCTGCTGGGCGCATTAAAATTCACAAACCACACAACTTGTGGCATTAGAAATATTAATATTTATTGCTGCAAGAGCAGTAGCAACACTCGTATTTAATACAGTGATAGTGACTACTGTGAGCTCTAACTTCCACCGACATTAATGGGAGTTGGGGCTTTTCTTCTCCGCATAGAGATAGGACCAATACAGATATTTCCCTTATTTTTGAGGGGAAAGACTTTTATCAGTTGTGATGTGGACAATGGGGAGTGGAAGTTAGAACAAGACCTAAACAGGTCCCTACTCATGTTGACATTAAGTATTCTAATATTAAGCTCTTTAAAATGAACGTTGAAAGAAAGGCAGATAATGGTTCAAGCTGTATAGCCATGCAAAGCAGAAGGGGATAGAAATCACTTCTCCTTTTCAATGTGAAATACCTCTCCCAGCGAGTAGAAGAGCTGGGGGAGGGAGGCAGGCTTTGTGGACCTTGTCGGTCACCATCAAGGCTGGGAATTTGGCATTTAAGCCACAACATTAATCTGCAAGCCAAAGCGACAGCCGTGTCTTCCTTCTCCACCCAGCTCTTCACACGTGCCACCGCAGTGCTCGTGGTAGGAGTGCCAGTTCTGGTGTGCTTAATGGAGGAAGCCATCCAGAAAGGGACAAGGGCTCCTGTTAACCTCATTATTTCTTGGTTTCAAGTGGCATTCAGCAACCTTTAGAATAATGAGTTTACATTACAGCAGCTCAGGTTCAGAATAGTCTGTTTACTTTCTGTGTTCTCAGTAAGGCATCGAAACACAGGCACAGCACCAACACATTTTTCACCCCAGCTGATTAATGATTTTTTCTCTTGTCTAATCAGATCATCTTCCTTTTTTAAAGAATATTGCTCCTCTGTAGCGAAGGGACCACTCCAGCAATCGGGGGTTTTTGTCCCTTGCATATACATCTTGCTTTTCCAGCACTGGAAATCATCTTCGGTAATATTTTTAGGAGCCTGTAGGCATGCTTCAACAAAACTATGGTCAGTCCAACTTGTACTACTCAGAGGTTTCAAAACAAAATATCACCTCCCAGGTAAAGTTCACCCAACGAGAAAAGAAACCCTGTATTTGAAGACACAGTAACACAAATGAGAGGTTAGCAAATGGTCCTTAAATCCACTGGGGATGATACCACTTAATATCAGCTGAGGAACTGACACACCTCACCTACAAACCTGACCTCAAAACCAACCTTTTTTTTTTTGTTTTTTCCGTTCAGGAATCTTAATGCATACTTGAGGTCTGAGTTCACTCCAATGAGACACTTTCCGTTACCAAACCACAGCTCACACGTGCAACTGAACCTCCATTTTCAAGTGCTAGCATATACCATCATCCTGACAGGGGCTGGTGCTCAGCTCACCCAATACTATTTCACAGCAGGCTCCCCTGAACAAACTACATCCGTCCAAATCCATCTCTAAGGTACACAAATCCTCGATGACTCTCACTGGGTAGCACTGCACTACATTGCAGTATCTAAATATAGGACTCATATTTTCCCTCAGCTAGTGGTTTCCAGGGGTCAGTTTCTCGTCACCAGACAAACTCATTTCTGCAAGGGCCCTGAGAGCGTCTCCCACTGGGAGATTATCCACTCCCCTGCCATCATGCTGTTAACGCTGAGCCCTGGTATCTCTTCCCTTGCTGTAGTCAGTCCCAGCAATTTCTATCCCTGGGACAGTGCCGAGATGATATATTCATCTTCACAAACCAATATGTGTTGTTAATAACGCAGGCTTTTAAGGCACACACTTATATCTACAGACAACACTGAAATCTCATGAGTATTCACGTACATGTGAGCATACTGAGATGGAGTTGATTTTAGCGCTCTCTTCCCTCCTCTCTAGATTCTACTTAGAATTTTGGGATTTCCATTCACTACTTAAATTGTCTTGCAAAACAAAACCACTCCCCGGCTTGTTTTCATCAACTCCGTTTCACCAGTTTATTATCCAGTATGAACAAATACAACTGACCTCATGCTGTATTAATACTCACACGCAGGAACAATCTCTGGACAGTTTTTTTCCCCAGTGCCCATCAATAACTATATGCAAATAGCAGGCCAGTTCGAAAATCTTTTTGAGAATTTATGTGTTTGACCAATAGCAGTATTTTCCTTGCATGTGCTCCCTTAGGTGGCACTTGAAGCTACATTTTCACTGTAATCAGCAAAAAAAAATGGGGGGGGGGGGGGTTACACTTTATGAGACCAAGTAAAAAAAA
>NW_010393089.1:38206-45309 GCF_000710305.1 Buceros rhinoceros silvestris | reverse complement strand
ACTGTATAAGAAGGAAGAAGGGTTGGGGGGGGGGGGGTGTTAAATTTTGCAGGAATACAGATAAGAAGAAAAGTCAGATTTGCAAGTGCTCAGTGTGTTGTTTGGCGGGGCAGAGTTTCTGGGTGAGCTTCACACAGAGGCTGCCATTCAAGCAGTCATGAATTGCTGCTAGAATGGGATGTCCCTCGTTATGTATCTTACATTTCCCTGGCCTCCATTTCCCTGGTTTGATCATGATCCTTCTCCTCAGTTCTGGTGTGAGCCATTGCTGTCTGACGTGGTAATTTGGGGTCTATTGAACAATGACGTGTAAAGAGGGAAAAACCTCAGAGACATGTTGCGTGATCAAAATGATTGATACGTGCCTTATACCTAGGCAAAGAGCTTCTCCAGAGAGAACTCGAGGAACACAGGCTGCCAGTAGTTGTCCTTAAAATACCTGGCCTTTCTTCAAAGATACAGGAATGTGCTGTCACTAAGTGGATATTCAGCGGATAGTAGTAGTGGTGGCGGTACAGTTATCAACGCATAGTACAACCCATTTGTATACTTGAGAATTATGTGATAAATGCTGTAACAACAAAGTGTTCACAAGTGTCAGGTTTAAGATTTGCTTCACTTTCAGTTCCTAGAAAATTAAGAACATACTTCTTTCAGTATGGGTAGATTATTATTTTATTTTCATTGGAGATTAATAATAAACAATCCTCATTTGGTTGTATCTTCAGGAATATTTGACTGACTACACTTTTCTTCATCTAACAAGGTCAGTTCAGTTCTCGCTGGAGATGTAATAATAGTTTAGAAACTGGAACACTAGATGGGTCCCATCAACTTCAAATTTTTCACTGCCCATTGTCTGTTTAGGTGATAAGCTTTCCTGTGCTTTCTACACTACGCACTCTTCCACTCCTGCAGACACATCCTTTTCAACACTTTTCACTTGAATTCTGTTTCAGGATCTATTCCAGCACTCTTCACATCCATTTTCACTCCTGAAACTTCTACTATCGTATCTTCCATCTTAGCTGCAACATAAGCAGCATCTTTGATCCCTTTCTTGGGGACCATTCACACCTAGGCCTGTTTAATCAATTTGCTTGCCTATCTTCCTCTATAATTTTCTTTCTGCTCATGAACTTTTCTGTTTTAATTGCTGCCTCTTGACTTTAAATGTCTAGCTCCTTCTTTGAAAGATAAATGTCTATATATATATTTTTAACACCTGCATTAATTTCAGCTGATGATAATTTAAATTCTACTGTAAATTGTCTAACTCAGTAGAGTTTTCTGCTTTGGGGATCTCTATATCCAGTGTTTCAATTTTGTGCTCAAAAAGTCAGAGCATATGTGGGGAACTTGTTTGGTAAATTGCTAAAGACACAGTGAATTCTGAAATATGCGCTTTTGTGCTTCAGTACCGTGCTTAACTATGCCTGCACACGTCTGGTTTTGGAATATTCGCTCTAATGCCTGTTCTTTTTACAGGTAATTAGATATCTCCTCCCATCTCTGGCAACATACCAGAACTCTTCAAACAGTCTCTTAATTTTGGAGTCTCTCCCTTACCAATTGTAATTTTGGTGGCTGCTTAGGGAAGGCATGTTCAAGAATGTTTGTTTCAATTTGTATTTTGGCAGAGGAAATGCCTACCTGAGGCTTTTCCAGACGTCTTTCAACATCAGCCTCATCCCTTTTTTTTCTCCTTCGCTTTAAGGATGTCTAGTCTAATGCAGGTATTCTGTATTTTAGCATTTAAAAATATTCCTTGAGTTCCTTGGTCTCAACTTCTTAAGCTCTTATCTCATGTTCTCCTTTTAATTTGGTTCCCTTCTCCTCAGGCTGTCGACAGCTCCCTCACTCCTCCAGGATTTGACATATCAAATTTAAGTTCTGATGCTGGAACTTGTACAGAAATGTCAGCAATTTCTGGTGTCATTTTTAGATGGTTTAGCTCCGCTTCTGGTTTAGCTGATCTCAGGTTCTGCCCCTTTCCCTTTTCTTAAGGAGATTTCAAGCTTTGGGTCCTGGAATTTGAACATTTTAATTTTCCTTTGGAGACCTTCCAATTTCTTCTTTCTTCCATCCACAAAAGATGATCCTTTATTCTTATTTCAAGGTCCCTCAGTTCAACTGCAGGTTCTTCTCTGGGTAATTTAATACCTGTTTTTTGAATGATGTCTTCATCAGAAGAACTTGAGGGGTTTTTCCCCTAGGAAGTTTCAGGTTCCACTTTAGAACAAGTGACACTTTCTGACAGTCTTCCCTTAGAGCAAGAAATTTTAAATTTTGGATTTCAAGGTTTATGTATTTTAACTGTAAATTTTGTGTCAGCCGCAGATATTTCAGTAGCTGGTTCTTTCCCTCCTGGCTTCACGATTTTCTGCTCTGAGGAACCGTCTTCATTTAAAATTTCAAAATCTGTTGCAAAAAGATTCCTATGAGCGGGAGATGACAATTTTTATTCATTTGGAATGTTCATATGATATTTAGTAAGAGTTGCATCCCCTTTTGGTAATGCAAAATGCTGTTCAATTTCAGAAGAATCAATATCAGCTTTGGACAAACCCAAACCAGAAATTCTGAATATAGTATTTCAAGAGACTCTACCGCCCATACAGACAGAAAGAATTTTAGATCCTTGAAAAAGTATCAGAAACTTCCTTTGTTCCTGTATAAGAAAGATACTCTGACTGAAATACTTCACTTCCGTACCTACCTTCAACCTTCTTGGGAGGAACATGAAATGATGTTTGGGCAATTTACAACGCACAGTATTTTCAGTTTTCTTCGCAAAGCCATTACCTGATAGGTAAGCAGGCTTCATATCTTCTGGAACTTCCCCTAAAGATTCCTTCCCGAGTTTTCTTAGTTTCACAGAAGTTGTCCCCACGCCACCCCAAATATCCCAGATTTCATTTTCTGAATTACAGCACTCGTGTGTTATCTGCAGCTTGTTTTTCTCTTGTTTCCGGTGTGTCAGATGTTGTGTGCTGTTTCCAGACCTTCTACCCCTATGGATCCTCATGCTGTGTGATCCATTACATCTATCTGAATTCCACCCTCTCCTCCTCTTTTGTCTGCTGTTCGTTTCTGTTTCTTTTTTCAGGCTTTTGATGAGGCCTGTGGGGTTTGTTTAGCCGGGCTCTCTTTCAGATCAGGTGTTTCTAAACTGGGCTTTGATATCTGTGTTGTTATAGTTGGCACTTCTGGTGCAGTAAACTTTGATGTTGATTCCTCATCTTTGTTTTTTAATGCTTATTTCAACTTCAGAGTGTCTTTTTGCATGGGTTGGAATGCCATTTTTCATTTCTTTCAAGTCTTTTGTTGAAGTTTCAGAACACCGCTTGGACTGCTAAAGCATTTCCTTTCCAGTGCAGTACTTCAAAGCTAATTACAGCACTGATCCCTGGTGGCTGGCACTAATTTTGCAACTGGAAAAGAAAGAAGTAATTACCTGGGAGGATTCTCGGGTTGGTTCACTGCTGTTTTTCTTGGTTTGCTCTCGTGTAACTTCAGCATAGTTTTCTAGACTGGGAGTAATGCAAGTGTGGGATCCTCCATTCTCAGGACATGAACAGTCCTGTCTGGTTCATGTGGCTGACCCATCTCATCATCCAGTGGGACACATCCTTTGAGCATAAATTCTGCAACTATCCTACATGTTGTAAGAGAGAGAAAAAATTTTAAACCAGATGCTTTAGAATCGTTAGTTGGCCAACACCTTTGAAATGTTCCTGACAGTAAGACTGGGCAACTCAAAAAGCACCAAGCAAATTAGGCACTCCTCCACTTCACACGGTGAGACCCAAAGACTTATTGCTCATTGGGATGACCTTGTAAAACAGCAAATGAGACTGCCCAGTCTCCTTGAGTGTGGATGTGCAAAGGTAGACTTGGGGCTAAGGACCATGATTTACAAGTCATTCTCTTGCTCCAAACAGTACTGATGCCAACATTAACATTTTTTTTTTTTTTTTTATAAACACCAGACAATCAATTCTTCATTCAAAACATTTTCGTGAACAAGATGGAGTTTGTATCAGTGACTTCTTCTAATAACCACTGGACTGCCTTTAGAGCAAGAAAATGTTTGGAATTGGCAGTAGGAGAGTGCAGTACTTCCATTTCATAAGACTGAAGATTATATTTGCGTTTTTGGATGCAATTTTTGATTATTTTACCTTCAATCTAGCAACATAACTAGTCTGATTTTGATAAACTGCAAAAACATAAACCTATGTAATTGTTCTAGCATTCACATTTGGTGGGTAACAGTCTCTAAGACATATTTGAGACATCACATATCAATTTAAAGCATGACAGTGTCATCTAATTCAAGTCAGTTGTTCTTAACTGAAGAGAAACTAGCTTTAACTGAGGCATTGGCATACAAATCTACCATAATCTACATGCTTCACATTAAGAACAAAACAGATAACGTGTATATTTGAGAGGTTTTTTTAAAAAAGTAACAGTAACCTCTTTTGTTAGTCACTCAGTCTCACTTGCTTACAAATTACATTATTTTTCTCTGCAATTCTTATGTTTGGGCTTTTGGCCTTCTGGGGTTCAATACCAAAGATGCATATGAAGGTAGGCAATTTAAGTAGCCTGCTCTTGGTTTTAAGGATATAACTTTTCATTCCATTAACTACTTAGGCATTATCTTTCCTGCTAAGAAGTGGCTTTGGTTTTTTTTATTTTATTTCATTTTTTGTGAGAAAGAACTAAAACACTGCCGTTGTCTTGCTTTCCTTAGGACTTTGATGCAGATTGGTTTAAATTGACAAAAGTAGCAATGGTTACACTACACCTATTTCTGACAAAGATGCAAGTTAAACGGAGATCATTCTCAGGCAGAGGGAACTTCTCACCAGAAGAGGTTTCCTCTTGCCATGTTCTGGTTGGCATGAACTATCTAGCTTCACTTCAGCAAATAGTTTCTCTTAACAGACAGAAATTTGAACTGTGATAAATCTGTGTGAAAACTTGCTTGCTTTGCTCACTCATTTATTATTGTTGGTAATAATATGAAGGTGGCAAGCTGTACCTTTGTGCTACTAGGCTTTTGGTGTTTGGTACTTACCTTTTCTCAGCTGTGATAAGGAACAGTCAGCCCTGTTTGTTCAGTATTGTTCTGGCCTTGCAGGAATCAATAGCTTTGAGTTCATAGCCAGCTTGAGGACTGTGCCTAGGCATGTGGGCAAGGCTAGGACATCTCTAGACCAGGTCTTCTCTGGCTGTAAAGTGTGCACTGGGCACCTAATATGATTTGTCTTGCTAATGAGGAGTAACTGTAAGACAATTAAAAATAATAATATTTTAATATCACTGTCATTGTTGGCATCACGTTTGACGTGGTAAATAATAAATTTCTACGTGCAGGTCAGCAGTTTTCATAGGCCTCCCTCGTGCTTAGTCTTATGCATATATTTTAAATAAGGCTGTGCACCACTGCCATCAGGGAGAGCTTCAGCTGACTTGATGAAGCTGTGGTATAGATGGTAAAAGAGTGAAGTCAGCCCTCATGTAGCCCAGAGCGAGCCTGACCTCAGGAGCTTCTAACTGAAAAATAAGTTCTTTAACACTTCTACACCTGCTAAATCTGCTGAGTAAAGCAGATACACATGTGGAAATACAGAGCTTTAGTAGAACATCTGCCCTGTGTACAGATGGAGAGATGGGAAAGGGAGAAACTAACACAGGCCAAGTTTAATAAGAGAATATTTCATACAGTTGTGAACCATTAAGAATGGAGTATGACAACTTTGAGTGCACAGCCCGTGACAAGAACCACAGGAATTTTACAGTCTGTGTGCTCAGAATGGTGCTGTGATAGCTAATGCTCTAGCAGATAAAATTATCGTTCATTAAAAAAATAAACTGCTGGGAGGAATTAATTCCACGCACTGTTCGTTGAACAGAGCTCTAGGAATGGAGTATCATTCACTGCTCAGTTCCTGACAGTCACGGTGACATTTATTTTTCAGTCACGCGTTAGGATACCTCAGAAAAGGGAACATGAAAAGGATCTGCCGTTTCAGGCGGTTTGTACCCCAAGCAAAGCAAACCAGCAGATAGCCCCACGTTCCAGCCAGCTGAGAACTTGCAATTTCAAAGGTCTTTAAAAGAGTTTGTTTCTCACTGAATTGCCTTTGGAAGATAGGCAGATATTACTTCTTTTCACGCTTAAGTGCCTTCCTAGGCACAGCCTGTTTTTCTGGCTAAGGCAAGCACCAGGAAAAATGCTAGATGGTAAAACGTGTCTTTGTTTTTCCACGATGTCTGACGTTCTGAATGGTGGCGGCTTTGGAGAGAGCCCCAGATGATTCCCAGGTTTGACTGAGAAAGCTGGTTAAAAGCAAGTGTTTCATGCTAGAGCCCCCAGGATTTGTTCATCAAGGATCTGATTTCACCTCTTATTTTCCTTTAAAAAGTCCTTCTCTGAAACTCATTTGCTGTTATTCCTTTGCTTCTGATGGTATACAATCTGCCTGAGTTTTTTTTTACTGGTAACATGCTGTGCCACAGAGAATTAAGTACACTAAAGGATTTTTCTTTCTTTTTCTAAATGCAGAAACCTAAATCAAATGCTGGGTTTTACCCCTCTTAATATTCAAATCCTGAACTCTATTCCTTTCTTTACAATGAACATCATGCATCTCTGCCACAGGCTCTGTGGATTCAGACCTTTATGAAAGTTCAGGGTACAGCTAACGGTCCCTTGCCTAAACTGGAGGTCTGAAGTTAAGAAAGAAGTGACCTCATTTGTGCTGCACCGTCATCCGTAATGAGATTTGAAGTCGGATAGTAAATCAGGAAAGCCGAGCAATAGGTACTAAGCAAGTATGCAGATGAAACTCTGGAAAATTAAGGTTTTCTAATTAGCTGCTTTGCCATTGCAAGGGACTTCCAATTGGTCAGAAGATTATTTCATTCAAACATCAGGTGTGGGACAAATCTAACAGAATTCAACCAACCTGGAATAAGTCAACTACCTATCCAGGAACAATTAAAAAAAAAACCTTTCAGAGCAAGATGGAACCCCAAATATTACATAAATGTGGAAGATGAGTATGGATGGAAACACTAACTGGGTA
>NW_010393089.1:0-38058 GCF_000710305.1 Buceros rhinoceros silvestris | reverse complement strand
TTTAAAATAAAAATAAAAGTATATTTTAATTTTGTTCCCTATGCCAAACAAGGAACTTTTTCTTCTTTATGTCCTTGTCAGAGAAATCGCTTCCTCACTGTGTCCACACTCTCTGATGCTGTGAGAACTTCTCATAGCGGAATCTGCCTGCAAAATCTTCAGTGTGTGACATTTCCTTGTTGTGCGATTACCCCTCCTGTAGTTAATGAAACGTTTACAGTGCCACAGGTCAATTTGTCTGCTATTAAAGTCAAAAGGGAAGATGTGATCAGATCTTAACACATTAGAAAACAAAACTCCAGCCCCAGCACAGTTGTGTCGTGTCTGCGCCTGCCCATGACCCTGCTGATCTTGCACCCACGCACCCTCGTGAGCTGATGTTAGTTTTCCTTTGAATAAAAAAGCTTGGAGAAAAATGTTGTGACCAGCTTTCTTACAAAGCAGTTAAGTTCATGTCAATGAGTGCTAAACTGGAAGTTTCCACATAATCTTTTCTACTGTTTGGGTTTTTTTTTTTAAAGTCCCTGTTTACAAGGGTGTACAGACCTGTCCCAAGCTCCCTCAGCCCCATCAAGAATATAAAATTACTGTTAACTACTGAGACTCTATCATATTCACTTCAGACCTTCTTTACTTTGACAACAAACTTAGAGTGGCATTTGAGAAGCTGGGAATTCGACCCACCGTATCTTGTTCTTTTATGCCACGTTTTCTACAGAAATCTCTTACAGAGGAGCCATCCTATAATCTCCCAGGTTACCTTTCTGCAAAAGTCAGCAGAACAAATTACAACAAAAAACTTGGCAACTCTTTCATTTATAAATCGCATCTTTGCCAAGTGCTCCCCTGCTGCATAAAGCAGATTGCCATTTCTCACTTCAGTTCCTTGTGCTTTGTCCCACAGCTTGACAAGCGTTTTTGCAAGTGTTACAAGATGAGTCCTTCTCCCTTCAGACAGGCAGACGCCTCTTTCATGTGCAGAGAGGACGTGAAATGAACTCTCCTCTGAGGGAACTTCCAGTCCAAAACCACCTTGAGTGAAATCTGGGGTTTCAGATACCACGAGAAACCACAAACGTTCTTAGACCTTTGCCCAGTACAAAAAACTGTGAGGGAGAAAACAGTGAGTTATCCAACTCCATGTTTCTTGCTGCTGCCACCACCACAGCATCCAAAAGTTTTCCTCGTGCTAAGAACTAGACAATCAAACTGCTGTACAATTTGTATGGGTCCCTTGTTTCTTTTTCCTTTATCCCCAGCAATGCTTTCAGTGCCTGAAAAGGTGCTTGATAGCAACACCATTCAAGCCGAACAGCTTTACATCAAAGGTTTTGCAGCTTCTCTCCTGGTTATTTTATCACTGCCTCAGCTGCTCTCCTCTTGAAGCTGGTTCCACAGGCAAATCCAGGAGTGCTTCTACCCCTCTCTCTTCTGCTCCTCTTTGAATCCTGTCTCAGAAAGCATCACTGTATCTGCACAGCCCCACTGAAATAGGATAATTCCCCAAAGAGGTCTCACCTTGAACATGCCTGCCCTCCGTGCACAGTATCACTTCTCTGTTATTGTCAGTGCCAGGTTGGTTTGGTTTTTTTTTTTCCCCTGCAGCAGGAGAGTTTTCTTTTAAATTTTCTACTTTAAACAGGTAAAGGGTGAAAAACCACCTTCTAAAGTGTCCAGAGAAAAGTCCTGGGATTTGCATGGTGATGGGGAAGAGATTGGAACAAAAGAGTCACAGGGTTTTGAACTCCGAAAGGAAAAATCTGTTCATATGCTGATAGAAATGTCACAGGAATTAATGGATTTGCCCAATGACAGAGCAGCTAAGAACAGAAATACTTCAGCGCCTGTCTGCAGGGGCTCATCCTGCTTTTTGCATTTTCCCCATCTTCAGCTTCTTTATTGCTCAAGCTTCAGTGCCAGGGAAAACAGATGCTCGCACCACGCACAGGCTGACACTACAAAGTCAGGATCGGACCAACACCTCCCCAGGCTAAAAAGCTGTTCCCATTGCCACTTGCCAAGACATGGAGAATTTTAAGTCAAGGCTAACGAGTGTGTGTTTTAAAAGGTAACTTCTACTTCAGCATCTGAAACTCCCTGGCACAGCAAGTCCCTGGGACTGTTTTTTGTTCTTTTATAAAAAAAAAAAAAAATTAAAAATCATCCTATAGAGCTCCCAGTCTCTAACAGAGGAATCCACTGACTATCAGGTGGGAAGGAAGAGAATGCCAGAAATTGAAGTGCAATCCAGCACTTCACTAGTAAATATTACCTTGAACATCTTCAACACAGATTAGCAAGTCTGACAGTATTGGTTGAGGTTTAAACTACACCAGATAGACTCTGTAGTTCCAGCCCAAGATTCATCTACCAGCAGTGCAAAACTGGCACTTATATTCCTGGAAAACTGTTGGTGAGCTGCAATAGTTTCTGTGCTAATACCATGCAAGGAAAGGAGGGGTATATAGAGGTGAAGTTGCTGAGTTAACAGAAATAACTCAAGCCCACAAAAAAAAAATACTGACAGGAGAAGGTATAAAACCCTTAAGGACCACATCAGAAGATGGAAATTGAGCAAGGTGAGGGATCTGCTCTTCCAAAAAGCAGTGCATCCCCACCTGACTGGCAGATTGCCTGGCCAGCAGAGAGCCATCGGGCTTCTGCACGTCTCTAGCATGCCATGGATATCCTGCCTGCAGAGTAAACAGCCATTTCACAGCATGGACACGACCAGTGAGGCTTCTGGAGCACCCAGGAGCAATGCTGATGAGACCACTTGAGTCAGGAGGGGCTCCAGGATCATGATGGGTAGATTGAAATGATTTCTCAAGGGAAGAAAAGTCAAGCATTTTAAGACACCAATGAAGAGAAGGAGTGTTTCATTTTCTGAGCCTGAAGAAGTACTTGGTCCTCTGCAAATACCTCAAGCTTTATAAAGCCCCTCTTTCACAGAACTGCAGACCTGCTACAGCTCAGAACTTCCTGCAGGGTTGTCGTGTCCCATTCAAGGAACACTGCTTCCCAAAATGAAGCCATACAGCTGCTAGTGACTCCAAACCACTGCACCAGAAGGTAGCACAGTGCGGTACTGAAATGCCTGACTCACCAGCAAACACTTGCTTTGGAGACACAAAGCCTTGGACTCGTCCATCTGCATCCGTTCCAGAGTGAGGTCTCTTCTCCTTTTTCTGAACTCTTTCAACACAGTGTTCCTGGATTTCATCTAGGAAGTGTCATCTGGGAGCTTTTTTGTATTTGCATGACATTGGTGATCCCAGATTTTGACAAAGGAATATTACTGCCTTCTTGAGCTGTACGAAGCTTTCAGTTGTCACTGTGTCTCCATATATTAGGGGCAGTACAGGGAAGAAAGAGCACTTGCCACTAAGGAAGTACAATGACAAAGGCTCCCTTTTGCCCTTTTCTCTGAAGGATAAAGATTACTGTCCTCACCTTGATGTACAGGTGTGTATTAGAAAGTTACCCAAGGTAACAAAGGAAGACCACAGCAAAATCAAGAACAAGATCCAAGTCTCCATTTAGTGTAAGGTAATTTTTTTCCACTTCTTGTAAGGGAAGGTTTAGACACTGCTTGAGAAAAATCAAATGAAAACTCCCAAATTTACCATTTCGTTCTAAAGAAATAAACCATTTGCTCCATTGAAGGCTGTCATTTCAGAGCATGACCCCTTCTAAATAGATATGATTTGAGGAAGTACAAGGTAGCAAAGCTGAATCCCACTCTTAAAGAGGAAAGGAAAATCAGATATAAATAACTTGTTGCTCCCCTACCAGCCACCAGCAAAAAATAAAGCTGGGGAAACAAAAATCTAACTCTGCCTGAGCCATCCTCAACTGATTTTGTTTGAAGAATTTGAGGACAGGTTGAGTAACAGAGGCTCCACCTTCTATTCCAGTTTTTTGCTATTCTTAGAGCCAAAATTCTTATGCTAATTTAAACCTCCCTTGTTTTAATTTAAATTCATTATTACCGATTCTACCCACCATGTACTTCAACAGATTATTCCCCCGCTCTACACACTTAACACAATTGAGGACTGTTTTCCTTCTTTGATTTTCTCTCTTTTCAGGAGACCCCATTCTTTCCATCTTCCCTCACAAAGAGTCCACTTTCTAGGTTCAGTGGCAGCACCACACTTCTCACCTAGACCATGTCTCACTGATCACATTCCTCTTGAATGGCAGTGCCCCCCAGGTCAGTAGGGTTTACCAGCTTCCTAGCTTCTTTCCCTCCCTTACATTCACGTAGCTGAAGGCTCCTGACCTGAGCCTTCAACTTGGATCCTGTCCTTCCTGCTGCACCTGCTCTGCTGATGAACACCAGAGGCCACCAGCACTGTGTTGGTAACATCTGTATTTCCCACCACGCCAACACACCTTGCCAGCCCTGACAGATCCTTTATGTTCCTCAGTGACCCACACCTGGGCACCACCAGTGCTGCTGTGACTCCTTTACATGTTAACTGAGAGAGTGACAAGTGAAGTTACATGTCCCCTTCAGTCCCTGTGCCAGCTGAGATGGGTGACATCCCCAGGGAAGGAGATGTTAACTTTTCAGACTCCGGATTGCTGCTTTAGGCAAAGCTGGTTTTAATTTCAAAACGTTGGCATGCTTGGAGGATGCTACTAGCGCTCTCCAGCTGTCAGAGCTTTGGCATGGGCACTGCTTGGCTTTCGGTGCCGATCTGTCTTTAGACACCACAGCCTGTAAAACTGCAGACGGGGTTTCCACATGCAGAAGCTGACACGTCAGGAGCTCGACTGTAGGATCCACTGGCCACGATCCAGCAGCAGTGTCTCCTCCTCTCTGCGGGATGTGGGTTGAGCGAACAGGCAGCTAAAGCTCCCTTCTTTGAGGGCTGGGCACACCCCACCAATCCCTCTTCTCCAGATGAGGACAGGTAACAGGCTTTTTGCAGGAGAGCGAAGAGCAGAGGGGTGGTTGCTGGCATACATTTATTGGTGCCACAGGCAAGCAGCCACCAAGCTAGTTTCAAGACTCATTCCAACCTGTTGCTTCACTACACTGGCTAATAAAACCAAGCTCAGTGGTTTGTGTCCACCTTGGTGCGAGTTTTTTAATTAACTTTATACAAGTTTGGCCTTAATGCCTTCTGTATCAGTGCTTCACTCTGCTCAGAGCAGGAGCTAGCACATCAGGCGCTGCACAGAGCTCATGCTTTCCTGGGAGCAATCGGTGTAAGGGTCTCTTCAGTGCTGAAACCGCAAATGCACTAGAGGAACATTTATAAAATGTGGAGTCTGCTCCATGACCCAGGCCTGACATCCAGCAGTGCACAGGCTAGATGTGAAACCTGATGTAGAAAAGTACATACAAGAGTTTGGAATGAAAGCAGCCTAGAAAAGCCAAGACACTGAGAGCTATCCTAAAAACTGGTAACGGGACAGTGACAGAGAAGCACATTTACCTCTTCTCTCCTCGACTGCCTAGTGCCAAAGACAACCTTAGTATAGACCAAGCTGGAAAACGGATGGTTGATCGCTGTTCTCCCAGCCCGCAAGAAAATTAGTTTAGCAAATGTTTACAACCATTTTTAAAAGAGCATCTTATCTGTTTTAATTTTCAAAATTATTCAGATGCTTTTAAATTACTACATGGCAGCCAACAAATAAAAACACCTAACAAGTATCACTACATTAATAGCATTTTGGAACATTCATTTATATCTGTTCTTTCTAGTTACCAAATATACTCTCCTGTCTAAATATTCAACCAATAATTTGATGTTTCTGGATGTGACATTATGAACAATATTGCTCTCAAAGTGGTGGGAATACATTATGACTCACACATGACATCTGCCTTAAGCCTAAGGAGTAATTTAAACTAGAGTATTTTATGAGGGGATTATTAATTTTGGAACCTGAATTAATGAGCATTAACCTGAGTGAATATCTAGAACATATTACAAATGGGTGGGAGGGGAGAAAACCTACCTGATGACTCAGAACAGAGTTTAAAATATCATTTAGGAGGTATAATGAGTACAGTAATAAAAATAATTAAACGCTGTTCATGAAAAATTGAGTCCAATTATGTCTCCAGAAAAGTCTACTAAGGGTAACATCAGTCCCCCCCATCACTGCAACAGGCCTTGTACCACGTCACCACAAGCAAGAAACAAAATCACCAATTTCCCATCAGCACAAGTTTGTGATGATCTGAATGGGAGATTGCCACAATACAAAAATTTTAAGGACAGATAAGCACTGAGTTCGAGAGCTTGAGTCAGTAGAAATTATTTCTCAAACTAGAAGACATCACTTCCAACCAAAAAAAGAAATTCAACTCAATTGTATCTCACTGCAGCAAACACTATACCGGGATGCACAGGTAAGGTGTGAGTAGGGTGCAAAATATTTCTTTGACTCGACTTACCAGTGACAAGACCAAGCTGGGATTTTTACACTAAAGTACAGTTGGGATGTCAGCTAGATGAGAAGAGGCTGGAGGAGACCATGAGATGCAGATATGTAGAAAATAAGACCTCTGAAGAAACACAGAGGAAGTTTAGCCTAGAAAAGAGAAACCTAATAGGACACAGAGTCATGTTCACACATATAAAGGCAGTGGAAATAAACTCTTCTCCACATCCAGGGTGGAGATGGCTAGGACTAGTAAGCTTAAACTGTAACATATGAAAATTCTGGCTGGCATAGATTCAACATTTATAACACTCATCAAAGAAGCTGGGATGAGGAGGAAGTACTGGAGTCCCCCTGAAGAAGAAGTTTAAGCGTCATGTCAAGCAATTGGTATGTCAGGAATGGCAAAAGTAGGATTTATGATGTCTTGGGGGAATCTAATACCCTCGTTAGCCGTTTGCTAACCATGGGAAATAAGGACTTTGAGCAGCCATTTCCTATGATTAGTGAAGGGGCAGAATTCTGTTCCTATTTACACCAAAACCGTTTCATTTGGCAGTGTGAAGGGACCTAAAAGAGGACCTGGGATTAAAACTCAAACATATAGCTTGGCAGGTGGTAATAGGTAGTAAGCATTTCCCGCAGTCTTTAGAGAATTTATGAAGTACACCAAACATATGGGAATATGTCTAATTAGAAACGTTTTTTTCCATGTTACAGTTGGAATAGCCCACCCAGGGCTCAGGCATTATCTGACAAGCTTTTAATGGAAACCCAGCAAGCCCACAGTTCTTTGGAAGCATGATTACTAAACCGAATTTCCAGACTATATTTCTTGTCCTTTATGAAAAAATAATGAAGTCTTTCTCTGTGAGTATTTATAGTACTTCATGAATTTAGAATGAGTACTAGCAAACAGTTTAAGAGCCAGCAAAACAATAGTAAATCAACGCATAAAGACTCGGACTTAAACTTTTGATGCAATAGTTTCTCCTCCCTTGATTCTAATTAGCAACGGGCAGCTCATGGGCCAAGCCTCGAAATGTGTGGTCTTTTACAGGAGAGAGCCATTAACCTTTCAAGCACTCGAAGGGAGCTCCCACTTAGCTTCTTGCCTGCCTTGATAACCACTGATTTATAAAGCATTAGGAACTAGGTTGGTCATCCCATCTGACCTTCTGCCTAATGTATCTGGCACTAGAACTCCCGAAAGACAGGGGTGGTGGGGAACACTAGTGCTTACAAAACACGAGGACGCTAATAAGGGCGTGAACTCAAGGGTCTTCAGGTCTGTTCAGTCAAGAGAACAAACTGGTGGAAGCACTCGTGAAACCAGTCCACAGCTCCTGGGCTCCCATTTAAAACAACCCGAACTCCATTGATAACCTGCACACAAACCCACAGCACTGATTAGGATCAATCTGTCTAAAATAAGCATAAGATGAGATTAAATCAATGGAAGGATGACAAGACCAGTCAGAAGGATAAGCGATTAAATACACCAGATGATTTAAGCGTGTAAAAGAGGTAAGAGGAAGGAAAATGTATATTGAATCTACAGAAATTTCAGGAATACCTCCTCTGTGCCCGTCAGTGAGTAATTGCTTCCCATCTTTTCTAACATGACAGAGGAAACTAAACAGAAAATCACTGGGAAGTCACTTACGCAAATGCAGGGATGGAAAGATCAGTCTCTTGGAGACAGCGTGTTTACCTCCTACCTGAAGCCTCTGGTGGAAACCTTTTGTGTGGTGCATGTGTAGGGTGTAGGTTGTGTTGTCTGTCTGTGGGATGGAGAGAAGGTATTGCTCTATGCTGTATTTACCAGGAACCAGCAAATGCAGTCATATGGAAAGAAGAGTCAGCTCAGGTCTCTGGCAAAGAAAATCTCGTTTGAATTCCTCCAGCACCTAAACGGTTCTTTCACCCCTGTCAGAAAGATATGGGGGAAGATGCATCTTCATCTAACCTAAAGGCTCTCATCTCAGTTTCTTGCTCTCTGCTATCAGAGTCACGGTTTTGGCACAAAAGTTCAAGAAGAGGAAGTACATTTCTAAGTAGTTCCCAGAGCTCTTCTTGGCACATAAGACAATGAAGGAAGCAAAATGTTTGCTCTGGTACACACCTTCCTCCTCCCACACCTCTCCTGAGGATCAGAACTGCTGCGTATTGAGCATAAGCCAAACGGCTGGAGAGCCCCAGCAGTGCTTGCTTCCATTCTTGCACTGCAGAGCAATAGACTGGTACAAGCCCATAACAGACAGGTTTTGCACTCACTATTGCTTCACCATCGCTACCCCAGAGCACAGTTCGTGTCAGCCAAAAAGATAAACCTGCCAGGCACAAGTGGGGTCATTGCGATTTTCTCCCATAGGGAGTTGCAGCAATGGGGAGATGTGCTGAGGAGTGAGTTCTCCCCCTTGACCCGTCCTTCCTTGGCAGCATTGGCTTGAATTCGTTCATGGAAGGAGGACAGCAGCCCTGAAATAAACAGCGTATATGAGCCTGATCTGAACAACCCCAGTCCAAATGCTATCCAGATCTCCAGAACATCACCTGCAGGACTCCTTTCTATAAATACTTTGAGGAATGAAATTCAGAGCTCCAACCACAGTGTGCAAGAGAGTTTTAGACTCCAAAATAGCCCATCTCAGGTAGGAGCAGATGCAGGTGGTGCTTGGTGTGCACTGTCCTCCTGAGTGCCTTCTTTTTTTGGCACAGAAACATCAGCAGTTATTTGATTATTATAAACAAGATTTGTTTGCAATATCAGTGGTGATGCTCAACTTCCACACAGTCTGGTTTCATTTATGAAAAAATATTGTTTTGATTTGGTTTTATGATTTTGTTCCTGTGAGTCATGTATTCAGGGCATGAGCAGCAGCAGCAAAGTTCTCTTAAAGCAAGAAGAGAATAGCAACTGGAGCACGAGGCTGTGGACTAGAGGCAATTTTGATATGATGCTTTGTTGAATGCAATTATGGAACGTTACTTCTTTTTTTAAGAAAATGAATGCCTAAGGAAATGTATTTTTTAAAAAATAATACGCAAGCACTTTCATGAGAGAAGCAATAAGTGCATGAAGCCAAAGCATGAACAAACATCTCTCTCATACACTCATGAGTATGTCAGTGCTCCCAGGAGGAAGCTGTTACTGATCCAGAGACCTTCCTCCAAAAACACCCAAAGTTATTTGCACTATGACGGCGTGATGATTAAGACCAAGGACAGGCTCCTCGAAACCACCTGTTATGCCAGGCTACATGCTCAACCCCCACTTTGTAGATCAGCTTGCATAGCTGGGAAGAGGAGGAACAAAATTCTGAGCCGTGAGATTCTCTCCAAAACAAGTAGCAGGAAGAACTGCCCACATGCCTGGGACATCACTGTTTGCCCTTATTCACTGAAGAGTAAAACCCAAGATGGAGCACTTTCCCTTTTAGCATAACACAAAGTATCTTTAGCCAGGTTAAGTGACGTACAAGTTTGGGCAAGAAGCATTTTGCATCCAGCATTGTCTTCACAGCTGCTTCCCAAAGGACAAAAACACAAGTCTGCTGTATGACTAGAGAGTAGTAATAGCCACAAGATCAGCTAACAAGCACTGCTGGTATCTTGCCAGCCTTGGTGCCTCCTCCCCAACCTGTGGGCATGTTAACAGCCACTCCCTGATTTTGAAGTGCTGGTGGTGGCAGAAAGCACAACTGGCAGAGCTTTTCCTTGGTGAGAAAGGTTGAGTGTTGGTAAAGCTCTAACTCTCCTCTTTGCATAGCCATGGTTGGATGCTTTAATAGATAATTTTCAAGCACTCATTAATATTTTATATACAAGCTGTACAGCAACCTTTTCTTAGTATGCAAGTGGGCATTTGGCAGCTTGTAAAATACAGGTGAGTGTGCAAGATGAGCTGAGCACCAAGTGCTGCAGAGAGCTGGCTGGCAACGCCCTCAACTTCCCTGGCAAGTGCAAGGAGCCAGAGAAACCTCAGGAGTCATCTGTGGAAATCCTATGGCCAGGTCAAGTGCATTTTCATGGCTTACAGAAATAAGAAAACTCTTGCCTCTCTGTGTCAGCCTGAGAGCAATCTGTAATTAGCAGGGCCTGAATTTGGGAGATTTATCATACAGACAGATCCTGACTCCTGAGAGTCTTGGCAGAAAACACATGAAGGCTTGACACAACAGCTCCAGTGTGGGCTCAGTATGAAGTACAAGCACACACCCCCGCTTAGCTTGTCTAGTCCTAATTCCTGAAAACTGAGGAGTTCAAGTAGTAGAGGGAGTGGGGGGGGAAATTATGTGCCACTAGTCTGCCACAGCCAAGTCCCAAGCCATTACTTTAAAGGAACAGTCCAGGCAAAACAAGACAAGCAAAGCCAAGCTAAGCAAAGCAAACGGAGGTGGCAGTGCTGCTGACAGGCAGGGGAATCCCGGCACTGTCAGCGCAATACTGCGCTGCAGTCCTTGCTCCAAGAGCCTATGCTAAGCTTGCACCGATTTTTACACCTTATTTTCCTTTCTCTTTCCTCGTTTGGCATAATTTGTTAAGTAGTGTCCTGCCCAGAACGAAGGGGAATTGATGAGGTTTCAGTTTTTCAGGAGTCCCTTTTTGAGACAGTCTAAATGGCAAAGCTCAGCTGATGTCCTCCATCCTATCCACCTCTCCCCTTGCCCAGCTGACCCGGCTTAAGAAAGCAGTCTCCTGTCTTCAGCCATTACGTTGTTGAAAGCCTGAGACTAACACTATAAATACCCAGTACTCAAACACTATCGCTAAGCTCCCAGAGAATAAACTACCTTGATTGAGGAATGGGCTCATTAAGGTAACAGAGTGACAGCTTTGAGCAAGCTCCCTTTGCAGTTTCTAAATGCATCTGCCCTGATGGGATTAAAGATCTGACTGAGAGGAAAGAATGGCCTTAATGTCAGGTCTGCCTCTGGCTACATCATTAAGCAATAAGACGCGACAGGCAGTACACTTCCAGGGGTTTTTTTTGCATACTTAGGTATGCAGTGAGGTATAATGGTCAGAGCAAAGCAATCTTAACCCCCAAGAGCTGCGATCATTGCACCACACACCTCTCAGCCAGCCAAACCCTGTGTATTTCCAATGCAATAATCCTAGGAACCAATCAGCGAGCACCATTTTTTGCATCCCAAACCATTTTGGGTGGAATTCATCCCTGCTGCCTAAAGCCCAAGTAATCAGGCTTTAGATTAAACACAAGTCTCTGTATCTATTAAAAAGGATTTGTGAACAATCAGCGGTTTAGAACTGCTAACAACAGGCCAAATCCTGGAGAACTCCCTGAGCAAGCACTGTGCCAAAATATTCACAGATGGATGTAGAGAGCCAGCTCTGATCCCACGGGGTTTTGACACGTCATTGAGGGTAACTGCAGCAAACCAAGCTGTATCCCCTCATGCGTGACTCTCTAAAAGTTCTGGAAGAGTGGTATGTACATTGACAGGTGACTTTGCATCATCTACCGCCACCTTGATGCGGGTTCACTCAGCTAACAGTCCTCCTGTGCAAGAGTCCCATCTATCATCACTGGAGCAAATAAAATGGTATTAGAACAGTTCACCTTCCACTACTGCATACATGGGGGGGAAAAAACATCCTTTTGACAATGCAGGAGGTACGAGTGCCCTGTCTAGTCACTCCTGAGGGTAATAAGCAACCCTTACAACCAGGGGGGACTTGCATCTGACACCAGCCAATCTGACTGCCAAGTAGAGGAAGAGAGATCTTGATGAATGGCTTGAGGGTGATAAATCAATCTTAAAAAGAGTAGGGTGGTCTTGCACCTCTCAGATCCCAAATGATGGTGGAGGCAGGGACCACTTATTTCTGCTTCTACGCATCTGTCCTTTTCCATACACCTGGTCTTGTAGCTCTACTTGCCCCGACCTCAGATTTGCTGAAGTCAGTACTCACTGTGGTTGCCTGAATTTACACATATGCTGTAGCTTACTAAAAAAAATTTTTCAGAGTAGAAATTCTTCAAAAAGCTCTCAAGCTAGACACCTAAAAATGAAGATGCTGAAAATACCTTCAGGATGCTTTCCAAAAGCATACACTTTTTTCTTTTGGACTGCTATTAATGCAAAATACAGGCTACATATTTCATATCTCCACAAACCAAAAAGCAAGTCTGCTCTATATGCAATTTGGATGTGTGATTTATACACACTATGCAGGCAATTTAAAAAAGAAAAACTACACAAAAAGACAGTCGGTGTGGAAATTATTCCTTGGCTCACAAAAGGCTAATCACATGATCGAACATCATACATCGACAGAGCCAAGTGCTCACAACTGCTAACACAATCCGACCGCCGCAAATGGTCTGCATCAAGCAAGCATCCTTACTTCACATTGTAAGGGTCTATACCACCCCAGCAAAGCTATGAACTACGTAGGGTTTCTCTTACAAGTCAAGGAATTTGTATAAGTTGCTTAAATGAGTGAACGTGAATGGGCTTAGGGCTGGCCAACTCAGCAATTGGCAGCTTTAGGCTCATTTAATACAGCTAGAGGCAACCTCCATCATCTGGGAGCTTAGCACTCCATTCCTGAGACAGGCTTAGCCGGAACAAACAGATGTTATGCTTTTTTGAGATATCTAACCAAAAGGTCCCTTATTAACAAGATATAACGTTAAAGTGGAAAGGAAGACAAATATGACCTATTATCCCTTTTTCTTTTTTTTTTAGATGGAGCAAATAAAGGGGCTCAGATCGTTACCATCATCTGAGGTGGTGAACCCCCTAGCAAACCACCTCCCCTGTCTCTCCTGTATGTTTTTATCAGTTACTGAGATTGGTCTTGAAACTCGCAGCCTGTAGTGCAGCCACAGCCTCTCACCTTAAAGCATGAACATTTAAACTCATCATGTTTTGCACTATTTACAAATCAGTGACAGTAATGCAACCAAATAGCAGTTGTCTAGGGCTGAGAAAAGTCCTGAGCTGGGATGCTTTCCACCAGCAAATCTGTTTCCGTCTTTTATTTGCAGAAATTTAAGAGAATTCATCAGTCATAGAACAAGTCATGTTTTAAGGTAGGCGGGAGTCACACATGTGTACTATACCCACCATCACCCCCCAAACAGTACGTGCAAGAAACCTTACAACTAACACCACTGCAGAGGGTCCCACCCAGGCTGTGCTACACAGACCTCTGTCAAGAGGAAGGTGGCCTGGTGTAGAGCCAGGAGCTGGCCTTGCAAAGGAATCTGCCCCTGCACCGTCATCCTTTGAAAACTTTGACAGTCCCTTCTGACTATGTATTTCCTACTGGCCTTTTCCCAGAGCGTACAGCCTGGCAGGGGAACCACCTTGTTCAGTGAATATCTGTCCAACTTTTTCAAGCTTATGCAATACTGGATAATCTTGCAGCTGTAACTGGAGGTGGATTTTTAAAAAGCTGTTTAAATTCTATGCTGCACAAATCCTTTTTATGCATTTGCCACAATGTTCCTAGAAACAGAAGGACCATATTGCAAGAATTGTCCCACTTCTTTTATTCATAGGTAGTTTTGTGTTACATATTCCTTTGGCAAGAAATATCAGCAATGTGCTGGGATAGCTTCTCTACCACTAAATGGAAAGGGGATTTCCTTGGTAGCCATCACAACCCATCCCACCATCATCCTTTCAGAAAATATGTACCCTTGGAACCAGGCAACAGAGAGAACCTGACTCATCTCACAGGCAAAGTACCTTCCTGCAAGTCACCTTACTTCTCTGGATGTCAGTTTTCTGTTAGATGGGATGAAGTACTCCTTGGAAAGAGGATGCTGATGAAGAGAGCTACATAAGAAGCTAAATAAGTGTGTATTTACCAATAGTGCATGATTATTCGAAGATGATTCTCTTGTCCAAGAATATTCAATAATATAAAGCTGAGAAATATTCAAAACTTCCCGGTTAGAAAAGCAAGGGATTCATACCATTTGAAATGATCATTTTTAACAAGATCATTTGTAAATGGAGAATATACTGACAAAGCAGATGGTGGGAACTCAGGAAACACCCTTAGCTTCAATTGATTTTAGATTCCTTTCCAGAGTTACCAAGTCTACTCTTCTTCCTCCTTCATCCTTCCTTCTTCTGTCTCATGTTACCCCCCACTCCATGGCTCCTGCCCACAGGACTTCTCAGAACCACCTCAAGAGCCTAATGTGTCCATATGGCACATGGCACAGTGAGCCCTGTTCTTGATTCACACATAGATTTTACTGGAAGGAAATAAAGGGTAGCATCCTTGTTAGCATACGAGTTATTCCTGGAAGCTCAAATTTTTTTCCCATCAAGTAGGGATTGTTTTGTTTTCGAAGGCTTCAGAAATGTTCTTCTGCCAGCTTTTCCTCAGCCCAATCATAATTTATTAAATGAGACTTAAAATTTACTGTAATTACTGTTACTTCCCCTCATGTCCTCCTCCTTACGAAGTTTCAGAACAGTCATAAATTTGCTTTATTCCTGTCTAAAGGCTTAATGTTGTTCTCTCCTTTCCTGACGATAGAAATCCAGGCAAGCACAGTTAGACTTCTGGATATGTGAGATGGACACAACTCCCCTGGGTCATCTTGAGCCTGTAGAGAACAGTGCAGACACACTGCCTGCATAGGATCAGAAGTACCCTTGGTGTACAGCCTGCATGTCCTTGGCATGATAATCTGAACAGATGCCAAGTACTGTCCTCCGGCTACACTTTTACAAAAATATTACCTGTCAAGGAGATGCCTTGAAGGCCCTGTGATACGGAACACAGCTGGCTGAAACCTCCCCTCACATAAAAATCAGTCCTGCAATATGGTGAAGGCAGGCCATGGTTCTGTAGAGAGTCTGATAGTAGAATAGGAAAACAGTATCTTACAAGATTAAATACTTGACTTATTCTAAGCACGTCTGGTAAAGCAGCGGCTCTGAAAGTCTGGGAGAGTGTTGTCATCGTTGCCTACCTTAGTGTTTCTAGACTTTCTGCCAGAATGCAATCTAGTCACACCTGACATGAGTGGACATCCAAGCACGCAGCTGCTTGTGAGTCACTAACATTTCATCAGGGACACATCAGAGCTCAAATCAGGCCAGAATTTTCAGAAGATGAGGCTATTTTGAGACTTGAAATGTATCTGGATTGTGCTAGAAGACAGTCTTCTCTCTTCTCTGTGTGCTGGGGAACTTCCATGTGAAGGCCTTGTTCCACCTTTGGATTTCCTGTGCTCTAGGCTTTCTGCAGCTGGAGCTGGGCTGGAGTTCAGTTGGCTCCAGCCAAGGTAGTCAGAAACCACATAAAGAAGAGTTTTGGCCAGTGGCACTGGGCTTGAATTCGCACACAGAGAGAGAAAGCCAAATTCTGGCACTCACACAAGTTTGCAGGAGAGAAGACTGGCAGATCTGGACTTGAAAACACTCATAGTTAATTAAAAATGGAGACACGTTCCTGAGCCGGAGACTGAGGTGGAGAGACATTTTTGTTGGGTGCTTTACCCCTTTCTCCATATTCTCCATATCTCTCCATATGATCTTTTGATCATACTGTTTGTAAAAGAAAAGAAATCCCTTTTCTCTCAGTTTACAATTTATTTACAAGACAGCAAGAGAAGGATACTCCATGTGGAGCTAAAATGCTTGCAGATCACTGTGAGTTCAAAGGATGCAGCATGTAAATATACATTGGAGAATTATTATTTCTCATCAGCTGGATAATAGCAGGCAATCCACCTGAAGGCTGGAACACAATATTGGGAAGAAGTTATTGCTTTTACATTTCTTTATAGTCTGACATGAAAGATCTGAAACTCCTGCATGTGACTCCAATATGAATAAAGATCATAACAAAACGTATTAGAAGAAAATGAGAAATTTGTGGCTGATATAGAGGTACCTGCATTGTGGCTAAATTATATTTTGATTTCCAGCTCACTTGTTCATTCCTCTGGACAGCTGCTGATCGTGTTCTAGAGGATCTTAATTTTATCGCAGACCCCTTGACTTTGCTGACTTGCAATCATGTATCGGAGAGACTTGAAATAAATCAGGCAGTGTTGTTAGCTAATAATGAAAAAGCAGGAGATAAAATCATCATCTACAAGTTGCTGTGTATGTACACAGAGAGCTGTATTCCCTATCCGTGGTACAGGTAATTCGTCTACAGAGCTACAGGCTTTGGCTGCTTAAACCAAATTTCCCAGAAACTCTCACAACTTGGTCTGCATGGGAATTCTTCTGGCAACCAAAGCAGCGGTAACTTGAGCAGGCAGTTTTTTTGCCAAATTCATCATAACAAAGGACCACAAACTGAACTTACCTAGGAAGAAGAGCTAGAAAGTATTTCCTCCTCATGTCAAGACCTCATGCCTCATAGTTCAGGTCCGAAAGCCTCTAATCATACATACATTTGCTAGAATTCATTGAAAACAATTCTGGCACTCATCTGAGCTTTGCAGGCTTCCCACTTCCAGCACGAATAAGAAGTCTCCTCATGTTAAAGATGAGAGTGATCTCTTTGCTCAGACCCAATCTCTGAGCATAGAACTCCTCTTGGAGTTCAATGCGTCTAGGAGTCAAAAACCCAGGCAATAGAGAAAGGCCTAGAAGATCTCTATTTCACTGCCTGACGTCTTGCTAAATCTGGGGTGGCAAAGGCCAGAAAATCATCTCAGAGATGCTGACCAGGAATCCAGAGACTTCAAGACGTGTATCCAACAAAACTGTACTGGAATAGATTTAAGCCATCTGTCATCATCCGCAGTCTTTACTCTTCAGCATGCATTACCTGTAATTGGTTCAGATCCTTCCCGTCAGCAATTTCTCAGCCAAGAAATACAACTGAAGATACCAACTGCCACCGTATTATGGGAGCATAGCACTAGTTGTGGGCACTAAAAGCTTCCCTAGAACATCCCCTAGCAGATAGCATAAACTTAGTGAACCATGGGTGGGAGAGGGAATTCCCTGAGAGATGCTGTGATGGCACAAACACTGCCAAGTAGATATTATTTCCATGTCCTCACAATTTCCATACAGCTCTAGACTTTTCTCCCCACAGTATTCAAGACTTGAGCATGCTTAATGAATCTCTTTTCTCCAAGACATGGATGAACAAAGGAGGAATAAATAGCATTTCCTAATTTTGCAGAGACATCACTGAGACACCAAGAGCCTATTCCTAACATGTGGGATGTGAGATGAACAGTTCGCTCCAGATCAGCATGTAGATGCACCAGAACTATTGTGTTAGCAGCTGCAAATGAATACCATAGAAGACTTTTGCTGCCTCCAGGCCTCAGCTCTCTCCTTGCCCAGCTTCAAGCTCTGCAACATAGGCGTATCAGCTGTCTCTGAAATCCCCTGGGTGCTGCACTAAAGGCTGAGACTCAAGTAATGGTCATAAAGTACATCTCGAGTACAAGATCATAAAGCAGAATCACAGCCATGTAAGAAAAAAGTTTTCTGTGTCCAGGAAACAACAGGTGGACTACATCAAACAGAGTAGCTACCTTTGCATACATTTGCAGTCCCTTTTCTCAAAACCACCTTCTCATACCTCCACACCCATGGGCACAAAAAGAGGACATGAAATATTCAAGACACCAGTGGGACTGCAGAGCTGGGCTGACTCCGGCAACTTCAGGAGCTCCACAGTTGTGCCCATCTTGACAATCCACACAGCAGGTTGTCACATAAGACACCTAGTCAGATGTGACCAAGCAGGAGGCAATCTAAGGAAACAATACAGGTCTCAGGATCAAGAGAAGGAGTCCTTTCTCATGTTAGAAATACCATGGTTTGGTTACTGGAGAAGCTTGGTGAGTCATACCTTTAAGGAGGCTTCCACTGTAATCAGATGCCTAAGCACCCCATAGCATCAATAACCCCATCCAAAGTGAGACCTGGATAAAAGAGCAAAAAACTGCTGACATTAAAAATGATATGCTGCAGTGAGTCGCTCAATTACCAACCTTTGCGCAATGTTTAGGAGACAGAGAACGGCTGTCCTATCTGGTAAGTGACTCACAACATGAAAGAACATAATACCATAGCGATCAATCACAAAGGTGAATAAGCGGCAGCAGTTTTGTCCCGAGGCTGAGTAACATACGCAGCTACACATCAATATGATCCATGCTGCTGCTTCTTTCTACTTAGTTAAATGAGTGCTACTGAGCCTAAGCCAATTGTATCATGTGGTGACTTATCTGAAGGGTGGAGATCAAAGAGCATCAGAGGGAGAGGTTTTCAGACACTCCGCACAGCTTTACTATTGCCAAGCCTCTATTGCAATAGTTGTCCGAGTCCAGATAACTGCTCAGATCATCACAGGAAAGTAATTGTACAAGTTGTACCTGAACAGAAACTACGATCTACTGGGAAAGCCAACAAAATCTAATTTTAATCCAAGGTAGTAGTTTCTACTCTCTTTTCCAGAGATAAAGATTATCCTTCCTCCTATCCCTGGATGCCCAATCCTACTCCCAAAGTTTATCATTCCCTCAATTGTGTTGAAATGTGGTTGAAACCTTCATCACATAGAGACTTTCTCAGTTCAGGGATCCAGTTAGAGCCCAGCTTCCTCCGCTCCCCATCCCAGTTGTGCTAGCAGGGTAACTGTGTGATCAACGGCAGGACCAAGTCAATCTTGCCACCATAGAAAATTAAAGTGCTCTGTTGGGAAAAGGCTCTGCTTTTACCTGTTTCAAAGTGGATGGGAAAGCTGCAGTCAAAATTGAAATAACAATAAATAAAACGAGTGATTGCGGCCATTAGCAAGCACAGCAGGTGAAGCCTAGTCAAGAAGTCAACACTGATGGACACCCTGCAAAGGAACCCACTGTTTGGATTCTCACAAGCCATGCTCCTGGCTGCCCTGGTGCTTGCTCTGGTACCTGGTACCAGGCCTCCCACCAGCCCTCCCAGCCCCCACAGGCAAGTAGCAGCAGGCAGAGGAGGGACACTAGAGCAGAAGGTCTGCGTCATCATCAGTCTTGTGTTCCCCTTTCAAGCACAGATCCTTCAGGAACCAGTCTGACATCCCACAGCACCCAGCTGACCTCCCAGAGACAAGACCTGACGATAGCAGAAACTTCTTTCAGGTAAGGAACAAGCCCTGTAATTTTAACAGTAAAAGTTGGTTCTAATATGTACAAGCCTGATGAACTTGACCTGCAGTAGTGTAAGGGGTGTCCATGGACTCAACAGCTCAGCCTGCTTCTCCTAATACCTGCTCACAGAGTCTGAGTGAGAGTCAGGAGCCTTTCCCTCGCTTTCACTGCAAATTTCTGACAAGAGGTTTGTAGAGAGGGCAAAGTAAATGGGTTGCTTGGAGCCAATATTGGGAGAATGTGAGCCAGGAAATCTACTGAGAGGGCAAGTGTGGGTGAAATAGGGTGGCTACATGTCACAGGAAGGATGTCAAAAGGAGCTGAGCTTCAGGGTATGTACAGGAAGGGTTGGACTCGCCTGGAGCGCAGTCTTGAGTTCCCCTGTCTCTCTCATCCACAGGCATTAGAATGTGCGAGGGGGCAGCTGAGAAAGTAAAGCTCATCTCCTTCCAGCCTTTATCTACAGTTGAGTGACAACCTACCCCTGCTACCACTTACTGCAACTCAAGAACTGAGCAGCAACATGAACTTCAGAACAGCGTAATCGTGGTAAGTAGTGAAGGTAGCAGAGATTTCTCGTTTGAAAAGAGAAAGCTGTCACGCACCCTCCCACACTGCAGTTATCTCAGTAGTCCCAAAAGCTGAGGACAGCTGCTGGCTATTTAGGAAGAGCTGGGTTTGCACAGCATCAGATAGGAATTCACCAGACAGATGGAAAGTCCGTGCCAGCAAGGCACCCTCCAGCTGTGTTAAGCCATGAAATTACCCTCTTTCTCTCTTTGTGAAGAGCAGAAATGCTGTAAGGAACACACAGCATAACTGGAGAGAGCTGCCTCAGCAGCTGCTTTGAGTAGACACAAGCTCTTTTCATGGTGCTCATATACTACAAGTGTTTGATGGCTCCATGAAACATGGGAAGACTGACCCACAGAAGAGACACAGAGTCAGTGTAACATTACCCCATCTCCTTGCTCTCTTCTTAAAGGAAAACTCATCATATCATACCACAGGCAAGCAAAATACAAACAACAACAAAAAAATGTAGAACCCAAAGCCAAGTTCTTTAGCACTGAAAGTTTGACTCTACAACCTTAGTAGCATTCTTCCCCTCTTTTTAAGACATGCAAATATAGATAAAAATACTGTAACAACGCTTATAAAACCTTTACACTGCCATGTCTGGGGTGACCGCATTATTCATAGGTTAGCCAGCCTTACTTGAATAGTGCAGCTCACTCAGTTGATTTCTTATTCAGCTATTACACAGCAGTACATAATGGCACAGCGTGTCATAAACCCACTATAACACTCTTTTTATGTCTTCCCAAGTATTCTAACTTACAAGCATTACAACAGTTGCTTTCAGCTCCAGAGACAAATTCTTTGGAATGCATGAGTGCAAACGGACAGAACTCAGAAACAGCCTCCAGATAACCTAAGAAGCAAGAAAAAGCCTTTTTCACACTTAAAGACTTTGTATTCACTAAGAATTCCCAAGGATAATGGTGTTTTCCCCCCTTCAACAGAACACAAGGGCCAGATCCATCTGCAGAGATGGTAAAAACTGAAACAGCTGATGTTGCAGTGGGGTGTTCTGGGAGAGACACCTCGAGGTTTCTTTTCCACTCCCCCCTCCCCATCCCGTAAATCCATTCTGGTGTGAAGATGCAAGATAAGGGCTTTTTATTTTTCACCAACACTAGAGGCAAGAGAGAGTCTGTAATCCCATCATTTTGTTATTAGTGCAGAACTATTTTCACATACAGCAGTGTATTAGTTTGGAAGTTAGCCCAAGTTCCTCCACTCCACATTGGTGCCTTCAATCTGTTAATGAGACAGGAAGACCCTTAACTATTCTCCTGTACCCAGACAAGCCTCACTTTGAAGATTTCTAACTGTAAAGAGTTGCACAAAAGACTGTTCCAAGTGAGACTTCCTATCTCAAGAGCAGTCCCCAGTACGGGCTCCAGCCAACATCTCAGTCAGAGATATGGGCAAAAGGCTGAATTTCAAAAGAACTACCATGACCCAGTTTTACTCCAACCTTCAAGAAACCTCAACATACGCATTATTTCTACATTTTTACTTGTTAAGAGAAATCCAACACTTTCTTTCCAACCCAAGTTTAGAGGCCAGGACAGTTCTGGGTTAGAGCCTCACCCTTAGAGGGTACTACAATATAATCATCTCCCTATCAAGCGATGAGCTGAGTTCGAAGGACATTGGCTTTAAGGCAATCTTTCCTTTGGCTGAGTGCAAAAGGAATCACATCTAAAATACTACAAACTCTCTTGAGCTTGTTCTGCTCAAACCTAGATTACATTCAGGTTTTGGAAACATCAAGTTATCTTCTAACTTTTCCCAACATAGCGGAATCAAGCCCCAGAGATTTTCAGCAGACCATGCCTGAAGAATAACCATGTCCGATTAGGATCTCTAGTTCAAATCCTGTTTTGTCACTAGCAACATGCCAGCTCTTCATCACAAAACACAAGAGTGCCATTGAGCCAATTATTTCAAGATCATAAAGTTAACAGACAGTATATGTAAGCAGATCATCCTCAGACAGGAACAGTTGCACTGCAGTCAGCTTTTATTGGCAAAAGCAACACTTTGTAGAGTTATAAAGCACTCCCTTCCAAATCTTTCAATCAGAAACACGATCATTTGGATGCTGCATGCCATTAGTCTGAGTAGCAACAATCCCAGAAGAACTCAAAATGAGTGTAATACTTGTGAAACAAAAGTGAGACCTATAATATATCAACTACTCATTCAGCATGAGACCAATGTATTTGGGTCTTTAATGCTTTGGTTATGTTAATTCTGCCTTCAAAAGATCATTAAGCTACAAGGAAGAACACAGAATACTCAGGCTTAATGCTGTAGCTTGAATCTTTTCATTTCTTATTTAACGCAGGCAACATAATCACCAAAATGCAGTGCTATGTTAAAAAAAAATAAAGTTTAGAGAAAAACCTTTCCAGAAAATTTTAGTAACCTCAGCACAAGCATGTACGACTTTTAGGGAAAGCTTTGATTAAGGAATTTTTTGCTAAGCCAGTACCAAAATATCTCAGGTTTACAGCCACAGCCACTTTAACAATCACTTAGGTCCTAACACCTCAGATCTAACAACAAATTTTCATAATCACCTTCCCTTCTTTAAAGAATTAAATAGAGAAAATAAGCATCGAAGTCTGAAGACTACTCTGAATGTATTTCAGCAGTTAAGTACGCACTAAAGAGGCTCAAATACAGAGGACCATGAGTCTGTGCATCTCAGAAACAACCTGCCCATTGACAAGCCCTCATTACCTTGGCCACAGACTTCAGAGGGACTTCGGGGGCTTTCACCATATTTTGGATCGTTGCTTTGCCCATGTTCATTAGTTGGAATGAGATCTCCAAGCCAGCTAAGAAAGAAAGAAAATGTGGGTTTCAGCTCTGGGCAAACCTGATTGCTGAAGATTTTCAGCTGATCGCGTTACCCCCTGGCCTAAGCCGACTAATTACTTTGACTCAATTGAACAGTAATTGGGTTGTTCCCTATAGCTGTGGATCAATGCCACAGCGTTGTGCTATTGATAATACAGTAAAAGCCTATTAAATCCATGGTCTTCTTGCAGACAACAGTAGCTTTAAAACAGATATTTCCTTCTATTATAAATATTAAGGCTAGTTTTCTTCTTATTTAAATCATTGTAAGGGCATTAAAAATAATTACCAATTTTCAGCAGAGTGAAAGATCAGAAACTGGGCAATGGTTTCCCTCCAGGCAAAAACTTTAGAAGACACTTTTCTAAAGTTTATCCATTGAAGAGTTTCAAAAACATATTTTAGATCCTTTGCCTGGAAAATTTGTATTTAAGGAATTGCATCGCAAAATTTTTCCAGTTTCTTAAGACAACAATCAAAATTACAAAAGTCAGAACAGATGTTCACAGTTTTAACTCCATCTTTCTGTTTATCAAGAAAACAGGGGTTTCCCCGAGTGCCCTGCAGCGTGGACCCACATCTGCAGACTAAACTATATTCCAGGTGAACATTGCTATTGGAGAGCTTTCTATGAGGAAGAAGGACCAACTAACCTTCTTGAATGACAGGAACTGTTGACCTTGCTGCGGCCAGCAGCTGCAGAGCTCAATTGCACTGCTGAGCGTTGTCCTCGTCAGGATATGATGAGTAGGAGTGCTCTCTGCTCACGTGGGTGAGCGTGGAGCACACCTTGAGAAGATGAGCTGTAGCTCAAGTTGAAAAGCCTCAAATCTGGGTGACACTTCACAGTCTCTAATCAGCGGACAAGCCAGTGGAGAAATCACTCGTGGCCTTTCCAACCTTAACCCGCAGGCAGCTTCTCCTTAGCAAGATGCAAAAGTGCTCAAAAATGAGACTGAAGCACATGTTCAGCTCACAGCTGTACTTGGTCCTGAGAAAGCAAGGTTAATTCTGGCAAAAGAGTTTCAAATACAGATAAATTTGAATCAGAAAGATTTACAGATATCTGTAACACTGCAGGTGGCCTGCCATAGACCTTGTCATAAAGCCTTATGTAAATTAACCTCAAAAAAAGGCTCTAATGTTTTATCATTTTCAGGAATCATCTCAAGGCAAATGTGTCTGGGTTCATTTTATGGTTGAGAAGAGATGTTTCTGTAATAAATGAGAACGTCAACCCTTCCTCAACCATCTGAGATGAAAACTACCTCCTCTCCGAACTTATCTTGACTACTGCCAGCCTGCTGTGGCAGCACCGTGCACAGATGATGGGACACCACGATTTATCCCTCCAGGAACTGCCTCCCTCTCTGCACAGGGCAGCAGCAGAAAGCATGGGGAAAACACTTTATTCCCAGCTCACTCAAGGTGATAGGTTTTGCATTTCCCAGTGCCATAAGACACAAGGTCTGAGCAGGCACATGTGGAGTTGGCAGTGAACTATATAATGAAACTTCGGCAATAGCTTGTTTAAACCTTACACCTTTTCTGAGAGTAGGGATTGAAGGTCTCTAAACCCCCTGCCCGAGGTGATTAATTAGACGATTATTCACACACAATGCTTAATCCCAAACCCATGGAGACCTCTGGGAGCTTACTGACTAACGACCTGCAAGTTGCTACCCAGAGACTTCCCAGAGATTAATTATGTGCCAGACCTGCTCAGATTACAGGCCTGATTTACAACACCATTTGGTATTAAACCTGCCCAACTCTTTCTATTGTTCAGTTTAACGTTAAGTGTTTGTGCAGAAGTGCTCATGTAGTTGCTTCAGGGAGCACTTTTAGAGCACATTTCAAGTCGAACAGGTTAGTGGCTTCCAGGGAAAAAAAGAAGAAGAAACAGAAAAATAATAAAAATAAAATAAAAACATTGGCTTGGTCCTTGGTGCCAGGGAAAGGGCAAGAAGAGGGGAAGGGTAAGAATAAGTTTTATTTGAAAACCTCTAGCACATCCATGTTGTGGGATATCAGTGAGTAGAAAGGGGCTTACATTCACCAACAGCTTGTTCTATCCTTCAACATGTGAAGATGCGTGTTTGAGATTTTTGGTATTTCAACTTCTAAAATACCCAAGGACCCTGTTCCCAGAACCCACAGAAGATGAGACTTTCCCTGTTATTTCACTGGCCATCAGTGTGGGCAGCTCCAGGTCTGGATGAAAGCAATGGACCTCTCATTGGTAACACGTCCTCCTGGTCCTTGGCATGCTGGAGAAAGAAGCAGCACCTCATCCTCTATCAAATACAGAAGTGGCAAGTGGTAGGTGGGAAACAGTGAGGGATTAACGTGTAAAGGGACAAGTTTCAGATAGGAATAAAAACCAGTTAGGAAATAGGAAGACTGAAACCAGGAGGCAGGGAAGATGAGCAATGAACTGGAGAGAGATGTGGGAGATCAGGCGGTGACATGAGGGAACTTATTTGCCATCTTTAAAGCAAGAACCCAGAAATCCAAATATCTCCCACCATTTTGCTGTTTGGTATTTTATATGAATATGCAAAAGAGTAAGCTTCAGTATTGGTTTTGCCATCCCTTCTTCCAATCTCTCTGTTCAGAATAAAGTCTTATTTTGTCAGCTGCTGTGCTCTTCCACCAGCAGCAGAATAGTGAGGTTCTTCAACAGAAGACAGAGGAGCAGAAGGTTCACACTTGTATCCATGCCCTACATCAGCACTGTTCTGTCTACATGGTGTGACAGGAAAGGGGGTAAAGCTGCTTATAAAAACTAAGGTAATCCATCAGGTCAGTGCCACCTGGTGTCACACAGATGTGGAAGGAATGAACGTAGGGAGATGACCTGGACCAGTGAGTCTTTTCTACGTGAGTTAGCTTGTGATTGCATAAACCACTGGAAGAGCCGTCTTTAGAGATTTTTTGAGAGAGTTTAACTTCCTGACTAGCCTTAGTGGGGTCAATACTCTCAGGAGCAGGATCAAGGATTTGCTGGTTTGTAACGGGTATTCTGGGGGATCTGGATTTCACTGAGCCTGTGCTTGCACTCTTTAACCACAGCTTCCACCTGCAAAGAGCTAAGGGAGGTGGGGGGAGGTCATCCAGGAGACAGACCCACATCTTATTCCCAGCCAAATCGTCATCCATCTATGGTGTATGGCAGAGGTAAAGGTCTTCCTGTAGGAGACCATTTAGTCTGTGAACAGGACTCCTTCAGCTGTACAGGATGATTGTACTGAGTCCACACCCTGCCGCCAGCCCCCAAAAGCACAAGCCAAAGTCCCGAAATCAATGAACAGAAGATGTTAGAGCTGAGGTTCTTCCTGCAGACCGCATCAGATACAACATGCAAATACAAGGACCCTGAATTCCTGTAATCTCCAGCCCAAACTGATCACGACTCCTTTGGTCAGGAAAGACTGTTTTCCCGAAATACACTACACCATTACTCACTCAAGTGAGTAATTTTCTGACATCTTCTGATGCCATTTTTTGACTTCTGTCAAAGGGAGGTCACAAGACTGCACAGACTGTCCTCATCCCACAACAGGATCCTGCACAAGCATCAAGTCAGCAAATCGGAAGTTGGACTGGGGAAAAACTGGCTCTACTGGATTGTCTGGCTGATAATCTCCCTGACTTCAAAGCTCACATCTGTCTCATGAGGTGGGGGACGGTTTCTAACTTTAGTTGACCCAAATTACTTCCAGCCTTCCCCTGCAGCACACAGCAACACTGAATCTCGGTATCGTGCCTTTGATCATTGCATCTCTGAAACAAGCTGTCCTGCGCATCTCCGCAAAGAAAGCTTGACAGGGAAAGCATTTAGATGAAGCCCATTGGTGGTTCAGCTGTCCTTAACACCATTATTTTCTGATTTGGAATGGCCCAGGGGGGAACCTGAGCACAGAACAGGCTTCATTTACAAGGTACTGAGTTTTTTGTACACTCTATCACATCTAAGAGCAGTTCTTCACCTGATGGGAAAAGTCATGCTCTGTTTTTCCATGAGGTGGTCCTGCACGCAGCGGAAACAAGTTTTCCTGAAGTCTTAGTTAAGAAAAAAAATTATGCAAAGCTCCATAGCCTGCCTCAGCCCCTGACCTACCTTCGACTTCATCAGGGATGGGCCGTTCTTCTTTTGTATCCTGAAATCTTGTCTCCATCCCCTCAGCAAATATACACACTCTGTAAATGCCAAATTAACCAAACAGTACGTATGAAAAAGATGCTTAGAATTAGAGAATTTATGTCAGGATTTTAATTACTCATATTTTTCTCTCAAATTAATTTCTAGCATATACTACATTTGTATTCCTGCTAGGGAAGGTGAATGTAGGTCTTGCTCTTCAGTTCTGGGGTGATTTTTGGTCATCGTCTCTAATTACAACGCCAATGGCTTAGCTGCAATTGTAGGAAAAAACCTGTAAAATTCTCAGGGACGTTTGGAACTTTCAGTTCTGTTATTTCAAAGAAAAATGAAGCTCAAGCGGAAAAATACAGCACCTCAGAAAAGGGTAAGGCCGTTTTTTAACACCACAAATTAGCAGATTATAGCAAAACCCAGGTTATTGCCTATTCATAGGTGCAACCCTTCTAAAAAGTGAGAAAATGTAGAAGAGGGGTTTTTCATTTTAAAAAAATTCAAAAAGCCTTAAACAGCAGGATATTATGTACCTGCTGTTAAGCTCCATCTGGCACTAACTGCAGGCAAGTAACAAGCCAAGACAACCTTTTTTGGGGGAAATAAAAAAAAAAAAAAAAGAAGACTGATTTTAGCAGAAGCTGTAGAAACTGTTTCTACACATCTTTTCATCATGCACTCGCAATTGTTAAAGCTACTTTAAAACAGGGTGGTAAATTTGTTAAATAGGTCGCACTCTGTGTCCAGCACAGAGATAAGAGGCTGTTTATAACTCCAGCTGCAGAACTTTGGCTTTTTAGCTCAACTGGTAACTGCTTACATGGCAGGTCCCCAGTGCTTGCCCCAAAGGCAAATGTTACGCTCAGAGAAAATAAATAAATCTGACTGCTCTCATGTTTAGTCTTGCTCCAGCACACCCATACTTCTATATATGGCACCCCTGGAGCTCTGGTATACAGACACCACAGAGGAGCACGTGAGCTGGAGAAGCAGTCCAAAAAAGTTAAAGCGTTAGACAAGGAGGCAAACTGGATGGTTTTGCAAGAGTAAGCTGAGAGGAAGCAGGTGAAATTTCTGCCAAAGAGGGCTTGGGTCCTGCAACTGCTCGCAGAGGTGACACACAGTGACACGGTTTGACTCAAAATGAGAAGCTACAGGAGGGGTCTGCAGAAGAGAGAGAGACATGAAGTAACATCATCATTGATCCACCACTGCCTAAGCCAGGACAAAACTGAAGATGAGCTATGCAACGTGCAGCATGGGTTTGTACTGGGGTAGGCACAGCCTTGGTATCCACCAAGGAAAATTCTCTGGCCTATGCATGTGATGGAGGAGTGTAAGCAAACATCACCTGAGTCAGCCATCCCTTTTCCTTGAAGAAAGGGACCTCCATGGCTGGTGTCACAGCCTGGGCTGTGGCATGGTGAAGACCTCAGGTGTCCCAAGGTTCCAGGATTTTTTGTTTTCTTTACGGTTTCTTAACATAGAGGAGGGAGAAAGACAAAACCAAATGTGTTCTGACCAGCAGGACAGCTGCACCGTGGGTCCTCAGGGAGCCATGGGAAGTCACAATGGGAGCTGCAGGGAGAAAGCACAAGGAATTGGATATCTATCTGTAGGCCACAAGGGACTGCTCCAGGGTGGATCAGCCTGCCCAAGTGTGAGAGAGCCAGGAGGTAAAAAGCTGGCCCCTAAAATATGCGCAATGTGCCCAGTCTAATCTGTCCAGGTACCCATATGCCTCTGCCAGTGTCCCCCAAGTGGCAGCACCACCAGAGCAGAGACAGCTAGAGCTTTAGCACCCTGTTGAGGTGCCAAAACGTAGAGCTGGAGCTCTCCAGTGCAAGTGTACTTCAATCCAATTAAAAGTAGGTAAATGCCAGTTAGCCTGCATTTTCCCTGGGGCTCTGCATGAGCCAGGGAGAGCAAAGGACACCTTTCCGAGAGCTGTGGCCAGCCTGCTGGGAAAGATTTTTACAGCTGCATTTTCTGCAGTCTAAAGAGGATAAGAAGAGATGGGGAGGGAAGCAGTTGCCAACATGTAAGAGATAATATATTAAAAAAGGTCGTAAAACTCTTCTGTCTACTGAGGATGGATCAATAATTTTAAAATGCAGCAAGATCTTAACTCCGATCTCCCTTAGGGACAGCTTTCAGATGCTGGGTGGAATGAAACGCTGGAATACACCACCTGGAGAAGGCGGTGAAGCCTCCAACCTCTGCAGGACACCATAAGCAAGGAGTCAAGTGTGTCGAACCCAAGATAAAAGATTAAAAGTTCTATACAGACCTTTCAAGAGCCATGTTTCACAAGAGCCCACAGCCACATTCCAGCAGTGTCTACTAACCTGCGTAAGTGCTTTTACATCCCATTGGGACTGCTCCTATCTCTAAGTTGTACTAAAGCTTCAAGAATACCGTGACTGAGACCTGTGAAGAGAGGATTGTAAAACAAGGACTTTGCTTTCTCTCTCCTTGTGCCTCCAGAGGCACTACTTAAAACCAGAACCCTAAGTTCAGGTCTGGCCTTGAAGAACACATGGCTTTGCAGACCTCTAAGACTTCGCGGTAGTTGGTACGATTTTAGAGTAGACCAGTAGTGCATGTGGACTACACTGCACCTTGTTTGCCATTCAAGAGGTAATTCTTCATTAGGGTGTATTGCAGGAAGGCTTTAGACACCGCTCTGATTGCACAGCGATTAGCTAAACCACTACCTACCTCCTTAGCGGGCCAGTTTCATCCAGAGGAAGGAAGGAGTCTAGAAGTTGTGTTGCACCACAGCTCTGAAAGCAATGCGGTGCTCGGTCCAAAAATATATTAGTTTATGAATAAATGCTGTTAGAGTCATGCTAGTTATCAGAGAACACGGACAGACACGGAAACTGAAAAGTTCCACCTGATGGCTGAAATAAGCTTCTGAGACGTGTTTTGGAGAAGCAGGAGAGCAAAGGATACGGTGACTAAGATGGAACAAGGAATTAGATCAATAAATCCTCTCATCCTATGCAGCCCTGCATGCCATAAAAATATTACCAAAAAACCAAAAGTAAGGCTTGTGGGTGGTGAATGTTGTTCTTGGTCTTCACATTTCTGCCCTTTTGTTCCTGATTTCGGGCACAGCAAGAGAAGTGTGGGAAAAAAAAAATCAAGAATCAGCCATACACGGGAGGAACAAAATCTCAGACAGCAGCTAACGGGAAGCAGAACATATGTTTACTGTCATCTTCTTCCCCGCATTTGAAACACCACCTTGCTTCCAAGGGGGAGAAAAATCCTTTTGCAAGTCTCTTGGAAGAGAAGAGAGCACCTCATCAGCCTGGTGCTGGCTCAGCTCTCAGTGGTGGTTCATTTTCCTTCATCTGTGCCACCCTCCCCAGCGCACTGATGGGGCCTGTGATTAATTCAGCTCTTTACTCGAGTTTAATGCTGTTCCACAGACATTTTGTGGGAGTTGTTTCTCTCCCATGACAGAAAGCATCACGTTTTGTATGTGTGTCTCTCGGTGGTTGTTTCAGATTGATGGCTCCGATTGCTGCCGCTCAAAGAACCATCCTTCCACGATCCACACCCTACCACCAGTCAGGGGACAGCTCTGTCCCCATCATACAAAAGGGCCAATAGTCCATCAGAGGGATGGGACTCACCCAGGGACACACACAGGAGTGTGGGGCAGCCCTGAACCCAGACCAGCATGGCTTGAAAATTCAAACCAACCTGCACATTGCTGCCTGGGGAGAGAGGGGGCAACAAACGGAGGAATAAAGAGTAACACACTTTGCTTCTGACACTCTCGTTTAAGCACAAAGATGGCTATGTAAGCCCTTTATTCGTGCAACTAGCTTATTTGTGCAACTGGGGGACTGTAGGGTTGTTTGTATCTGGAACTGGATTCATTACAGGCTGCAGGACAAGGAGGATTAAAATGGGGCCGTGCATGAACTATGAGCAAATACAAATTGCAGTTCCAGCACTCCTGTGTATAACACAGCACTAGACACACATCACAAAGCGAGAAGCACTTTTATGCACTTAATTCCTTCACCAAAAATATAATAAACAGACCCTGTAAGTTTCTACCACTCGATTCTCTGTTTTGTTTCATTTTTTCCCAAAAAGGACACTTGTCCCCAGGCCAAAGTTATCAGTGGAATTTGTTATTGCAATTGTTCCTTGGAACTGACAGCAGCACTGAGAAGCAGAAGTGTAGAGCCATAAAGTGCTTCAAAAACAGGCAAGCATTAAATAATTTTAAAAAGGAATCAAACTAGTAATATTGCATACTAAGATGACCGTCACCCTGTTCACTGTCACACTCCAGCCACCTTGGAGAAGAATTTACTCCCATGAATGAGAGAGGCCAATCTTTTCTAAATTTAGTCCCCCTATGTTTTCTCCTGTCTGCTCCAAAGAGGATGAAGGTTTCACTTTTCGGATGAGTGGTCTTTACTTTGTGTCCTGGATATTGTTGGCTCCTGGACAGTCCCACTTAGCAGCTCCACAGCACTGCCACAGTCATGTCTGTGTGAGATCAGAGCAGAAATTACCAAGAGCATTTGGCATCATCAAGACAAAACAAGCTTTTGCACCTAGAAATTTACCTCCAGTCTCAGCTGGGACATGTGCAGTGGTCATCCCGTCATCCTTTCGCTGTTGCAGGAAGATTTTACGGCATAACTTTCTAACAAAGTTATTTTCTACAGGCTGAGATTAGACAGGTAGTTAGAAGATTCTCAGAGAGAGCAAGAATACAAAATTAAAGAAGAAAAAGCCTTGAGCTGAAAATTTAATGAGAATGTATGAGACAAAGAAGAAAAATGCTTAATGAATTGTTAAGGGACATTCTGTTTTGCCAAACATTCACGGCCACATGCTAGCCATGACATGTCACAGCCCACACATTTGCTTGTGTTTGACTTCCGGTGCTCACAAGGAAGATGCAAGGTACTCTCATGAGTAAGACTGTCACTGGGAAATCAAAACTTGCTAATTAATATAACTCACCAAAACAGAAAATGAATATGTAGTTACAGTGATATTTATACACTTATTTCTTTCATCTCATAATTTGTATTTGTTCTATGATCTCCCAAAAGAAAATTCTCTATTCTATAGATCCTTTCATAGAGGTGAGGCATACCTGACTGCCTGCTACCACACCTGCAACTGTGCACGCTTCAACCGTACACTCTTCCTTTCCCCTCAAAAAACTAACAGTGGCCAGACCCACAGCTCTACCCTTGGCTTCATTTGCAGTCTTCATATTTCTGGGTTTTGTTATTCATCCCTTGACCTCTCCTTAACTTGGACCTTGACAATTAATCTGGCAGACACAGAATCTGATGGCTTTTCTCTTCCACACAAGGAAATTTTGAAAGTTTATCTTCTTTCCTTTTTTTTCTTTTTCCAGTGGAAGACAAGGTTGCTACTAGGGGAAAAAAAAAAAACAACTTTTTTCTGTTATGTTCTTGATACAATTATTAATAATCTTGGATCTTTATTCTTACTAAATTTGATAAAAGATAAACAGGAATATAAACCAGTAACTAACTGGATGAAAAAGAAACTAGTGGTAATCAGGTCCATAACGTACTTCCTTGCATTCCTAGATACTGTCAGGAGAATAAGTAGACATGTACCATGTGTATGTGTTTGTTACATACCACCATACTTCTTACTGCACAGGGCAATATTTTGGGTTTGCTTCCTTCCTGCAGTTCTCCTTCACCCTCAGGAATGAATCAGCCATAGCAAAGCTGTCTGCACAAACTCACCCGTGTGACAAGCCACTGTTAAACCAGTTTCTGGTCTTTGCTTGCCCCTGCATTCCCCAGTCCCCACCAGTCTACAACGCCCACCCCACCACACACACTAAGTCTGTACTGTATCAGTGGATGTTTGAAATGGCCTCTCGAAGTCATCTGAGTTTCACACACAGGAGGTTTTTAACAGGGGGATTTTATAATGCGGTGTGTTCTGGACAACATTAGGGTAACACAAGGCATTCCACAGGGAGCAGATCCAGATCCTGCCACACTGAAGGCAGATTGCCTCCTCATCAATCACAGCACTCTAAGTATTAATTCAATGCTGATTTAACAGGCATTTCTCCTGTTCTTGCTCTGCAATAGCAGCTTCTAGCATTGACAACAGAAGCTCTCAGAATTTCTGTAGCTCATATTACAGGGACAGAGCAGGATCTCCCAAGCTTAGGATTTCCCAGTTAACACTGACCCCTCGCACCTCGGCTGTCTCGGACAGCCCTGTGCTGACTGTGAAAACCGAGGCATTCGGAACTTGTGTGATCCACTGAGCTCCAGCACTCTCAAGACACAGGGGGTTGGATCACAGACCACAGCATGAGCAGCACTCAGGGGGACATGCAGGCTCTTCTTCCTGCTTGTTTTCTTTCCTGAGTTGTCCACCTCTTTCTCTCTTTTTTCTTTCTTTTCTTCTAATATGCAGTGGTTTTTTATATGATGGGGGTAGAGAGAAAAACAAATATCTCACCTGTGGAGAATTTCATCTCAGGGTTCAAGATACTGTTTTGCTAGAACAGGTAAGGCAATGAGAAATCATTACTCTCCCCAACAGGGGACGAATATAACCTTTGTCTAATCCCCCCTGTCCTACAGCTTGCACACGGGCACTCGCAGCAGACAGACCGAGCATTAGGCTGTCCTGAGTTCAAAGCTCCTGTCTCCCTGGCTCCTGCCAGCAGGTGTGTCTGTCCTCATCTTCTTCCTCCAGTGTGACCTGAAATTAATGAGAACGGTTAATATTCTGGTCTTGACAAAGGCATCTGCACCCCTAGCCAACAGAGCTGTCTCCTGGTGTTGTGGGGTGATAGGTCCAGAATCAATTTTGCATCTTAGTGTCCAAAACACTGAAACAAACATAAAAAGGCAGGAGTCAATAAACTGGATTAAAAAAGATTTCACTCTGTATGGGCCAAAAATTCCTTTATGCTTCATGTCATGCTTTAGAAAATCACTCTAGCCTAAGAATCACTTAGTGATTACAGTCCTATTTCAGCCCCAGATACCCAAGTGAAGCTCTGATGGAAGGTTTAGAAAAGGCCTTTTAGCCACAGACAAGGAGATCAATCTGTTTAGTCTCAAAAGGGAGAGAGTGGGAGGCAACCTGATTACACTGTCTTCACATGGGAAAAATAATGGAAACTTAAAGAGGATTCTTAATCTAGGAGAGAGGTTTAACAAAATGCTCGTGGCTAGAAGCTGAGTCCAAACCAGTTCCAGTTAGAAATAAAACACTTAAAAAAAGGCATTTTTTAAAAAAGCCACTTATTTAAGTGGTTGTGGCCACTGGTACAGTCTACTTGGAAAGGACAGAGTCTCCACACCAAGACTGGATGTTTTTTGAGAGATGTCCTGCAGTCACCCCTTATGGAGCCCAAGAGGGAAATCCATCTGGAATTTACCAAAATCTCACCTACCAACTCCTTCTGAGCTCGGATAAGTCCCCAAAATAGCTCCATAAAAAAGATTAAATATCCCTTCCTAGCAATGGCAGTGCAGTGCTATTTTGGACCACATCCTCCTGGCCTTTAGCAGAGTTTGTGCCTTGAACATGAAGAGACCACCCAAACCAGCCAGTCTAATGCCTGTTTCACTGCCTTAATACCTTATCCCAGCTGGGTCTTGTCTGCTGTCATCCTTTCACATGTATGCTTGAACTGGAATAGAAGCTGCCTCGCGTAGGAAAACAATACATTTACAGACATCTATAGCACAGCCTTCCGTAACTCTCCTCTGCAGCCACTGACCAGACACCACTGACTAGAAGCATGCACAGTATTTCATTCCATTTATGCACATTTGCTCCCACTGCACTGAATAAGCAAGAACTGCTGGCCTTGCCCACACCAGCATCCATCATCACTCAGCAGGGAGAGAGATGCTACCACCAGTTACATAAAAGCTCTAGATGATCCAGAAGTGGTTCAACAGGAATCAACAGGGCTGCATGGATGTTTCTCCTGGCACATTTGTACCCAACTTCTGCATACCAAAAAGAAAATAATACCATGAGTTCCCAGAAAAAGGAGGTGTCTCACTCCAAATGCATAAATACCACGAAGACACAAGATAAATAATATAGCTGGTTCCCTTTCTGCAAGGTTTTCAGAGAAACAGTTTGTTCACTGACCAGCATCAGATCCCGTCAGTGATTCTGAAGCACAATGTTGTTTGATTTATTTATCAAAGCTGGTATTTTCAAAAGAGTTTAAAGGAAACATAAGCATCTGAGAGGGAAGGGAGAGAGACACAGAGAGGTGCAGCACAAAAAGCTCTCATCTAGAATGGCCTTTTCAAAATTTTGATGTTCCATGAAAGATTTGACATGTCCCAAAAAAACTTATTGAAACAGCTAGACACTTCCCTACCCATCATCTAGCAAGGAGCACCAAACACACAGGTGCAGAGGGGTCTGTGTGCACATGAAACCCTTTGCGAGCAATGCAGAAGACTTCATCTGTGGAGAACATGCCTGTGGTTTTAACCTCACAGCCCTTCCTTGTTCCTCTGTCTTTTCAGGAAAAAGCACATACTACGTGGGTGAAAACAAACAGAACAAAACAAAACCAAAAACCAACTTTTAAATATCACACTGTAGCGTGGAAATGACAAAGAACAATTTTGCATCCTAGGTACATGAGCTGGCAAACAAATGCACTTCCACAGGATTTGGGGTAGAAGAGCAACGTGCTACACCAACCACCAGCAGTGAGCAGGGCGGACCTGCCTGCTCTGCCCACGCTGGCTGGCACTTGGTGCTTGCGCTGGAGCTCAGTTCTTCTTCTCAGCTGCAGAGAACTTCGCCAACATAGCTGCAGCTGCTAAAATTAGCGTGGGATGAAGTCTGCTGCATTATGAACAGTTTGCTGCCCTCTATAGTCCAAGCAGAGCTTTATTCAGTCCACAGCAGGAACATTACTGCGGAATCCCTCCACCCCTCCTTAGGACTGTGGGCCCAAGACAGCACAAAAAAAGGCGGTGATGACAGGCAGATCCTACTCAACAAGTACCCAAGTCACCCTGCCAAGTATGTGACAGCCGCTAGGGGGTTATCCCTAGGGTTTTCCGTTGTCAAGGAAGTGATCCCCAAGAGTCAATCATAAATCTTCACAGGAACCATCCTGCAGCTAAAAAGAGGACAAACACGGCTTGGGGCAATACCTGGCTTGCTGCTCATGTTTCTAGCAGCTCTGCTGTGTCTCTAAGCTATGGGAATTCAAAGCTAGAACAGAAATCCGAAAAGTCTTTGTGAATCTGAAAAAAAAAAAAAACAAAAAACCACAATAACCTGAGCAGAGACCCCCAGAGAGGCACAACTCTTTAGCATACTTTAACATATCTGCAGATAAGACATTTCCTTTGTCAAACTTGAGCGGCCGACCTCCCAGGTTCCGCTCCAGGAGGTAACCAGAAAAAGGGAGCTCAGCCCATCAGCCACGCTCTGTGGAACCTGCCAAGACCACAAGGGCCAAGAAGGGCTGAGGTTTGGAGACCAGAAGGGCTGAGCCGCAGGGTCCCACCGTTCAGCTCAGGCACAACACATAAATGACTGACAGTATGTTCAGGAGATCAAGGACTTACTTGCCTCTGATGGCACATGGCCCCAGTACTTAATTCATGAAAGAGGGAACATAGTTCAAAGCGGACTAAAGCTCCTACTTTCACAGCTCCACTATCCTGAAGCAATTTCCCCCTACCTACTGCCTTTATGAAAACTTACCACAAAGCTTCCAACAGGGAAAAAAGCACTTTCACTGCAAACCATTGAAGTTTACAGACAGGTTTTTCCCCAAAGAAAACAGTTTCTGCTCTTCAGCCTTCCCGATTATGTCAGTGCAACACATCGCTCAAGGTGCTCTGGGTTTCATCGAACCTAAACGAAGCCTGCAGGTAGATGTAGCCCTCCAGTGGTGAAAAGAAAGATGCTCAGCTATGCATTTTGCTGTCTGTTTATAGGAGATAGAATTATCAGAATGCAACAATTGCTGCTTCTTCTCTCCGTTAACTGTATTTGAGGGTGCCAATGCACAGAGGACAGTAGATCCAGCCCTGCCTCTGAGTGGGCACATGGGCTCCATCTCATGAGGACCACAGTTCAGGGGCTGAGGACAGGCAACAGTAAGCACAAAGCTGAGCCATGTGAAGCTTTCAGAGCCCTCGTCATGCACAGCCTCACCTGACCCAGCACTTCGTCCTTCTGCACAGGAACTCCTCAAACCAGACAGGAGGTGTCCACACTCCAGCAATCAGGGCACCCTCCCATCCTAAATCAGGCCCCATCCTGCCTGCTCTGTCTCTTGGCATACAGGTAATGCCAAAACCACCAAGCTCAGATCGGCCACTGCTTTTGGTCTTCTTCGTGCTCAGTCCCCATCCCTAGAGGATGTCACTACCGTTTCACACACCATAACTGCAGTCAGTCTCCCATGACCTTTGCGTTGAAACTGAGTCAATATTGATGCTGAGACAGCAGACCTGGCAGATCTTGGTCAGCTAGGGGCATTTGCAACACCGTATGGGCTAACTCTTACCTGCACAGTGTAGGGATTATTTGCTTTATTTCAGGTTCTTCGAGAAGTGAAAGGAGAAGGAGCAGGACATAGGTCTAGAACAGACAACTCTGTTCACACTTTGTGGCTCCGGCCACCACTGTCTTACTGGATGCGAGCACCTGGGCACACTCCCATCCACCCTCTTGCCACCAGGACAAGGGGGGTCTCCTGTCAACAAGTCAGAGCAGCCCTTTGCATTTTGTTACGCTCACATGAGACCTCTGCAGAGCTCCACAAAGAGTTCACACCGAACTAGTGAGATTTGGGCTGTCCGGGTCCAAACGGTAAGGAAAAACTCAAAATTATGTCGCAAGACAGGTCTAGAGTGACTCTTGGTTTGGGGGCTGC
>NW_010393088.1:1737-2129 GCF_000710305.1 Buceros rhinoceros silvestris | reverse complement strand
CATTTTACACCTCTCTAGCCCCACGGATGCAGCTGGGGCTGATGTCAGCAGAGAAAAGGTGAGTTGTGCACTAAAGATTATTTTCTTTTTATTTTTATATGCCCTTAGAGTATCCAGCTGAAGGTAACGGGTGTGAGTGGACCCGCTGACCTACCCAACCATCTGAAGAGCAGGAGCTAAACGAACCCGAGGGAGCGGCCGCCTGCGGGCCATGGGAGGGTTTTCTCCTTCCCCCACCGAGCAGAAAAGGTCTCAGACTTCCCAGCTGTGGGAAGGAGAAGGACAGGCCAGCTGAGCCAGCGGCCAGCGTGGTGCTGTGCCTCCTCACGCGGTGCTGGGGCTGGGCACTTGCCAGGACCACCGCCCTTCTGGTGCCTCCAGACGCTCAAGCA
>NW_010393088.1:378-1565 GCF_000710305.1 Buceros rhinoceros silvestris | reverse complement strand
AGCTCTCCAGAAGAAGACATCTCGCCCTGGAGGCTGGAGGGCAGTGACCTGAGAGTGTTCCACTTCCGCTCCACCTCAGGAAGGACATCAGTAACTCCTCTTTTGTCTGAAATACTGCAACACATCCTCCTGCGAAGAGGCTGCAGAAAGGAAGCGCTTGGCAATGCTGAAGAGCACTGTTGGGTTTGTCACCTTGGAGCCATCAGGAACCAAGGAACGGGAGCGCAAAGGCAGGACGCGCTCCCACCCAGCTGGAGCCAGGGCAGCTGCTGCTGGTGTGTGACACAATGGGAGCCCGCGTTGTGCTGCCAGGCCTGGTCCGGGCACTGTGAGGGGACAGGGATGGCACTGAGAACCTCACGGGGTGACCACAGCAAGGAGTGAAAGCCATGTGCTGAAACCATCTGCTAAGAAACATGTCCAGCTGGACACCGGAGAGCTCAGCGTAGCTTGGGTGACTGCTGGAGGGACTGCGGAGGGTCTGCGGCAAGGGGAAGGAAGGGGGGGACCCCCTGAGCAGCACCCGCCAGCCAGGAGACACCCCCAGGGGAGGGGACACCTGGCAGGGAACAACTGCCGCACGCAGGTGCCCTGTCCCACGTGTCACCTTCCCCTCAGGCGGGTGTGATTTCTTCCGAAAGAAGCACAGATTTTTATTATTGTTATTTTTTCCCCTGCCCCAATGCCCCGATGGAGGCCACCGACTCACCCTCCAAAGGCCGAGCGGCGTGGCCATCCCTGCTGAGCAGCCACCCTCGCCTGCTTTGGGGACAGCAGAAGAGATGACACCCGGCCCGTGCATGGCGGTCACTGTGCGTGGCAGCCACCCCCGCGTGACTCTGGCCGGTTTCGGAGCAGAGCGGGGGAATGGAGAAGCTGCCCTTTGCGGGGGTGAGGAGCTGCAGGGGTGAGGTGGCAGCTGAGGACAAGGCCCCCTGTCCCGAGTGACAGCAGGGCTGGCCCCTTGGCTGCTGCTGAGGCAGTGAACAGAGGCAATGCTTTTTTTTTTTTCCTTCCTCCGTTTTTTGGGTGTGTGCCCAGTTTTTCTGTAGCCTTGGTTTGGCCCTTTTGGGGATTTTTTCAGTCCTATTTTTTTTTTTATTATTCCTTTTTTTTTACCCTCTTCCTTTTCTTCTCCCCTTTTTTTCTTTTTTTCCTTGGTAGGATCTTTTTTCCTTGGTGGTTTT
>NW_010393088.1:0-283 GCF_000710305.1 Buceros rhinoceros silvestris | reverse complement strand
GTTGTCCTCTTTTGGGTTTTTTCCTTTCCCCCCTTCTTTGGGCCTGTGCTCTTTGTAGGGGGGGGCGGGGTGTTGGTGGGGGTTTTTTGGCCTGTTTTGGGGGTAATTTTGGCCCTAGTTTTGGTCCCCATTTTTTGCCCACCTTTCTTTATTTTTAAACCCCCCCTTTTTTTTTGCCTTTTTTTCTTTCCATTTCTTTCCTTCCCTGTTCTTTCTTCTTTTTTCCCTTTCCCCCCTTTTTTCTTCTCTCCTTTTCGATGTTGTCGGTGGTTTTTCGCACCTT
>NW_010393087.1:4237-4655 GCF_000710305.1 Buceros rhinoceros silvestris | reverse complement strand
CCTGGACCCTTCGAGAAGCCAGCCTGGAGCTTGGCACGTTTACAAGTCACCGCGATGCCTTCCTGACCCCAAAAGGAGCAGCCACCCGCCCGAAACACCAGTCCCCGGTGCCACCGCGGTAGCGCTGGGTCCCAGTGGCTCAGCTGCGGCTGCGCTCCAAAGGCAGCCCTGGAATTTCTCCCAGGCGCTCGGCTGCCCCCAAAAATGCCTTTTCCTCCAGGAATGCACAGAACCAGGGGGGCTGCGGCGCCCAGGCCCCCCCTCAGCCCCAGCTGCTGCCCTTCCCCGGCACAGGGGCCTCCCCTGCCCAGGCTCTCGCCATCTCTCCCAGCTGCTCCCATGCTCCCGATTTCCTGCCCGGAGGCCCCCGTCCCTCCCGCCGGTTTTTCTCACGGCTCTCGCTGCACCAGGCAGCTCT
>NW_010393087.1:3640-4118 GCF_000710305.1 Buceros rhinoceros silvestris | reverse complement strand
GTCTCCGCTGGCCCCAGTGAGCTCTCTGGGGCTGGCTGAAAAGCAGCCTGCAGCTGCCCCGGGGAGCTGGTGTCCAGCCCCACTCCCGAATGCTCCTCCATTTTTGTCACCCCAAAAAAGTGTGGGCTGGATTTCCAGCCCCTTTTCCCATTCTGAGCGGGGTGTGGTTTCGGCAGCAAGGGCTTGGAGAGGAGGAGTAGGGGTTGCTGCTGCTGGACTGGGCACCCCGAGGGGCTCTTGCTGACCCACTGTAATGCCACGGGGCAACATCTGGCAGCAGTCACCTCTGTCATCCCCGCTTCCCTTTGGGCGACTGATTTCTGAGCCACCAGGCACCATCCCCAACCTGGAGAGACCCCACAGAGGAGAAATTTGGCTCCCCAGGGAGGCCACCAGTGCGGCTCCCAGGAGGCGTTTGCGTGCTGGGCCCCCAGCAGCTCCCAGTACAAGGATGGGGTCCAGCCATGGCTGTAGGCCT
>NW_010393087.1:840-3594 GCF_000710305.1 Buceros rhinoceros silvestris | reverse complement strand
CGTTGTCGGGCGGGGCCCCCAGCAGCTCCCAGTACAAGGATGGGGTCCAGCCATGGCTGTAGGCATCAGGTGGCATGAGGCAGCTCCTGGCAGGGAAGGGACATGTGGGGCTGTGACACCCTCAGGTTCGGTTATTTATTTCTTAGTGGCAGCTCACTGCCCTTGTGCTGGCAGCCTTGCTGCCGTCCCGTGCTCGGGCAGGCGACCTTGGTGAGCAGTGGGCTGGCCATGTGCTGGGGAGCCCACAGGAACTGGGCCCCGGGTAAAGAAGTCTGGATTTTTGTATTTTATGGTGAAAGGTGAGACCTCAGGGTAGCACATCCCAGCTCAGGCTGCTACAGCCTCTCTCCCTTTGAAGTCTGTGGTTCCCCTTGGACTCATCCATGCAGACACACACCTTGACCTGCAAGAGCACAAAAGGCAGTAGCAGCACTGCTACATGCTCAGGAAAGAGCAGGGGCCGTCTGCGGTCCCCATGGAATGATGGCAAAGCAGCTGCCAGATCAGCCGCGTCTCCGGGTCGTTGGGCTGGCTGTCCGCAGGGCGAAGAGTGAACGCCACTGAGGAGAATGGGAGCTCCCGTTGCCTGTCTGCTGGGAGAGCAAGACTGCAAGCCAGGATGTCACAGCTCGCTCCTGGCTTCATTAGGAGTTTGATTGCTGTGGGGTTGCACGAGGCTGTGGAGAAACAGTCAGAAACGTTTGTCTGGGCAGCGCATCCCAACGGCAGCTCTGCCAGGGAACAGGGCACAGGGCCCCCCGCCTCAGCATGTACCCCCTGCACCATGACCTGCAGGGACCCCAGCCTGGCCACTGGGTATCCCTGACTCAACTCACACGGTCCCAAGCCGATTTGAGGAGAAATCCTCTAAAAAGGCCTCATTCCTCCCTGATCGCATTAAGGAGGCTGAACCCTGCACCAACTGTGATTACAGAGCGGGCAGGAACAGTGCTGGGCCCTGGGAACCTCCCCCAAAACCTTGCTCTCGGCCCCATGGCAAGGCAAGGGGCACAGCCCCTGCTCCCCCCGGCTGTGCCACCACCACCTTTGACCTGACTGTCATGACTTACTGCCCTTTACTTAATTATTCTTATTTTTCCCTTTCCTTCTAGCCACCACGATGGCCTGGAGTCTGGCAGCGAATACGTGAAGGTAAGACATCGAGCGCGGTTGCAGCCTGCCCCAACCAGGTGCCAGTGCTGGAAGGGGGATGGTGGCTCTGGGGCCACCCCACCACCTCCTCCAGACTCTTTCTTCGGCCCTGGAAGAAATTCCCTCCCAGAAACAGCGAGGCCGGGGAGGCAGAGGAACAGAAACCCTTCGTGGTCTCCTCAGTGATGCTCCAGCAGGAGCTGCCTGATGTTTTGTGCTCCCCATCGCTTGCAGACGCAGGGGCAGCCTCCTCCCTCCGCCCCCGCGTAACGGAACGGAAGGATTTGAGCCACTTTCGTGGCTGTCACATGAAAGTTGGTGTAAATCTCTCCAAATCTCTTGCTTATCCTCCAGCAAACTATTAACATTCCTGAGGACTCTTCATGTCTGGCCAGAAATTCATTAGCGAGGCGCCTAGCTCTGGAGGAGAGCAGGCCCTTTCGCAGGAGGCTGCTGGCACGATGGGAGCCGGGCAGTCGCAGAGGAATGGTGGCAGGGATGCTGCGTGGTTTGGGGATGGAGCACTAAAACCTTCCCGGGTGGTCACTGCCATGCAATGACCTTTGGCGAGTTTGTCTGAGAAGGGACGGAGCCTCCGGAGTCCGGTTGCCCGGAGGGCATGTAAAGCCAATGAGCAGATGTGGCTGTTGAGAAGCACTTTGAGGTGCCTGGCTTGGGTGGTGTCGTTAGGACAGAGCCCTGAACCTCTATCTTCTGGACTTGGGGCTCTGCATGTCAGCTGTAGGCAGACATGGAAACGTGGGAACTCGCCATGGTGGCACAAGGCTCTGGAGAGAGCTGGCTGGACCCTGAGATCATCTGTTCCTCCTGACGTGGGGTCACCCCGCACCAGGTCCAGCCTTGGGGCTAATGAGGACCCCACATGTCGGGCCTGGTGCCTGGCAGCCGGTGGGCAGCGGGGTCCGATGCGGCTTGTTGACCAGTAGCAGATGCCCTGGGTGGGATGTCCCTCCCCGCCTCTGCTCTTAGCCATGCGGGAGCTCACAGGGCTGGAACAGGACATGTGCCCACACGTGCTCCAGCGGGAGCACCGAGGCTCCAGCTGGGCTTCGCAGGGTAGAGCCCTGGCGTGGGACACTGTGGGATGAGCAGGAGCACATGCAGGCAAGTCCTGCAAGGGTGAGGAGGTGGCGAGGGGCAGAGCTGGGCGGTTTGGGGAGTTTTGCCTTGTGCTGTCAGTGCGTGCGCCCAGAGACGGGCACGTCTTATGGCTCGTGAAAGAATGGACAGAAACAAACCAGGTGTGGAGCGGCGGGTATGGCTGTGCCTTTGGGATCGAGTTCTTTTCAGTGAGCCAGGAGCATTCCCTACTCTCCAGGCAGATCCCGGACCTTTATTTCTCGCCCGTCCCCGTGACGTCCAGACAGAGCCTCTGGGCTGTGATTTATACGCCACTTCCCTTCAGTCACGGAAGCAACTGATGGCTGCGGTGACAGCAGCTATTTTAGTCAAATAAGTAATTAGCAGGAGTGTGAGTGACCGGGATGATGAGGGCGCTCTGGCTGATTGCCTGGCTGGGAGCCCGCGCGGCTGCGGGGAGTTCAGCACCCAGCAGCGTTTGGCCCCGGGGCCTGCAGGATT
>NW_010393087.1:0-699 GCF_000710305.1 Buceros rhinoceros silvestris | reverse complement strand
TGCTCTGCTGGGATCCCTTGAGAGCACGGGGGGACGGGGCTGGGACCCGCCACTGGACCAGGTCCTCGCGTTGCAGCTGGGAGGGAAAAGAGCAGAGGGGAAACACCGCTGCAGGGCTGAGCAGAGGAGACAGAAAGAAAAAAGCCAATGAAAGAGTCAGGAGGAGGGAGAGGACATGCTGCAAAGCCCTCGTGACCAAAGGCCCACGGGCAGGTCTGTGTCCAGACGTGCCCCACGGAACTGCCAAACGGCAGCACTGGAGCTTCAGCCACCCACCGGCCAGGGCCAGATCTCCCATCACCAAGGCCGCTGTGATCAGAGGCGCAACTCCGAGCTAGGGAGGGGAGGAAAGCTGGATCAATAAGCACTTGGTAATTAACATACTTTAATAACAGCCTAAGGGCTGGTGTGTCGGAGCTGCCCAGGAGATGCGCATGCCCGGCCCCATTAGCTAACGTCGCAGCCCGCCGCGCTCTGGCCCCCGCGCAGGTGAAGGAGCTGCGGGACAGCGTTGCCCTTCAGGGGAGCAGTAGCTGGAGAAGCTGTTCTGTGTCCCCGTGGGAGCTCAGTTGGAGGCTTTCAGCTTCCCCCTGCGGAGGGGCAGCACGAGCACAGCCGGGGGACATCACCCCATGAGGCTCCTGCTTGGCCCCTCGGTGAGAGCCTCCGAGGGAAACCAGGGAGCCCGTTGTGGGGGAG
>NW_010393086.1:18234-18450 GCF_000710305.1 Buceros rhinoceros silvestris | reverse complement strand
ACAGGAGCGGCCGCGTGGCCCGTGTCGGACCCCCCCTTCTCTCCCCGCAGGACTGCGTGCAGCTCAACCAGTACAAGCTGAAGGATGAGATCGGGAAGGTGAGTGTTGGCTGGGTGCGGGGTGGGACGGGGTGGTTTGCTCTCCAGCCAGTGAGATGGTGGGTTCAGCCGCTCACTGCAGCACTGGGCTGGCTCCTCGCTGTGGCGCTGGGCGCTC
>NW_010393086.1:12693-18059 GCF_000710305.1 Buceros rhinoceros silvestris | reverse complement strand
CTGTAGAAGTTTTTGAGGTTATTATGAATTTTCCCCATTCCCCCTCCCTCCAAATGAGGCATTTGGAGTTTTTCTCTGCCCGCGGTGTGACGTCAGGCCACACAGCCCGCTGCTCCCAGCATCGCCCCGCAGCGCCGTGATGCCGGGAGGGCTGGGTTTGTGGAGGAGCCCACGCTGGTGCTGTGGGGGGTTTTTTGGACTGTCTCTAACGGGTCCCCCATGGCTGTGCCCTTCTCCAGGGCTCCTACGGGGTGGTGAAGCTGGCCTACAACGAGGACGATAACACCTACTATGTGAGTAGTGCCTGGAGCTCATGGTGGGGCAGGTGGGATGGGGATGGATCCCCTCCGCTGAATTCCTGCCCGACCCCATCCCACCAGCCCCGTTTTATCCTCGAATTGCCCCAAACCCCAATTTTTCCCCCCTCTCGCAGGCAATGAAGGTTCTCTCCAAAAAGAAGCTGATGAGACAGGCGGGCTTCCCCCGTAAGTGGCACGAAAGCTTTAGGGTGGGAGATGCTTTGGGGACCTCGGGGGTTGTTCCCAACCATCTTTGCCTTTCCTGCAGGTCGCCCGCCGCCCCGCGGGGCCAAAGCTGCCTCCGAGGGCTGCGTGCAGCCCAAAGGGCCCATCGAGCAGGTCTACCAGGAGATCGCCATCCTGAAGAAGCTGGACCACCCCAACGTGGTGAAGCTGGTGGAGGTGAGCACCAGCCAGCCCCTTTCCGAAAGCCGCCCCGACCGTGAAGGAGCCCAGACGCTGCGGGGAAGGGCTACGCACCGGCTTGGGCAGAGGGGAACGACCACGGAGGGACTGGGATGGCCATGGCAGGTCCTGCCTACGGGATGCTCATGTTTTCCCTGGTTTAAACGGGTTTTTATTCCCACCTCCCACAAGAGGATTTTTTTTCTTGCTTGCCCAGAAGGGGAAATACAGAAAAGTGTTGCTTCCTCGGAGGAAACAAGCGCTCAGGCGGGTTTTGGGGAGGAACTGGTGTTTCTGCAGGTTCTGCGCTGCAGCCGCCCAGCTCTCCGCCCACTGCCTGTACGAAACAGCCCCAAAATCACGCATTAAGGACGTGCAGGCTGGAGTTTATTTGCCTCGTGAGTCAGATGACGCTTCCTGTGTGTCAAATTTTCACTTCCCTGAAGTACAGCTATATCTCTGTCCTCCTTTTGGTTTTTCTCCCCCCCACCCCTTGTGGGTAGAAGCTTGGAGATTTGCTGACCGAGCTGCTGGTGCAGAATTGAGATGGCCACTAAAGAGAAAACCGTGATGTTTAATCCACGAGGTTTTTTGGTGCTGTTTAATTGTCTTTTCGCTTCTGTCGGCAGGTGCTGGATGACCCCAGCGAGGACCACCTGTACATGGGTACGTGCCTACTGCCCTCTGGCACTTGCGGGGTCCCTGGGTTCCCCCCACGCTTCGGGGCGGGGTTGGGGCACTCCTGCAGAGCCGGTGTGGGCTGGATGTGCTGGAGGAGCAAATCCCCTGTCGTGGTCAGAGCCAACAGGGTCCAGTCTGGGTTCGGAAAGGAGCCGGGAGCGCCTTATAACACCTTACTGGCTTCAATCCGACATCAGGGCGTCCTTCGGCACGGCAGGCACCAGCGTCTCTGTTCTCAGCTTTGAAGCCAGCTGGAAAGCGGCTTTATTTTGGCTTTGAGAACAAGGCACGGGTTAATTATCCGCAGTACAAACGAACCCCTTCCCAACCCGTCCTGCGGACTGCGGTGGTTTTGCCATGCAGAAGGTGGCATCTCCTTTTTGGTTTTTTTTTTTAATACTATTTTTAGAATTTTTATCATCAAAACAATTGTTTTTCTGCTGAGACCGCTTGTGGGAGCTCTAACCTCTAAGTGATCCATAACCACCTTCTCTTTCGTGTTCCAGTGTTCGAGCTGGTGAAGCAGGGGTGAGTGGTGAACTCCAGGTTCAAACCTACTAACGTGTGACCGTGAGTGAGACGGGGCTGGGGGTGGCACCACCCGGCGCGGGATGCAGAGGCCATGGGGAGGTTCATGGGGGTCTCCTGTGGGTTTGGGCAGCATCTCTCCAGCCCAGTTACGGCTGGGGACACCCCGTATGTGCCTGTGTTCAAGGCTGCGTGCTGGTTGGCGGCAAAGCCTCCAGGAGCTGTTTCAGTACCTCTGGGTGGAGAACGAGCTCTGTTCTCTCTTCCCTTTGCAGCCCCGTGATGGAAATCCCCACCCTGAAACCTCTCAGTGAGGACCAGGCTCGGTTCTACTTCCAGGACCTGATCAAGGGGATTGAATACTGTAAGTGCCAAAAGGATGGGACTCCGTGATCGTTTCTAAATGCTTTCTGCTGCCGCGCGGTGCCGCTTCTGGTGGCTCACGTACTGCACCGGGGGTTGTGTAGCTGGGGCTGCTCCTGGTCTGAGAGCCATGCGTGGGCTTCGTGGCTCCGCCGCCGCAGACCGGTGCCGCCGCTCAACCGCTTGTGCTTCCTCTGGCTGCAGTGCACTACCAAAAGATAATCCACCGGGACATTAAACCCTCCAACCTCCTCGTGGGGGAAGACGGGCACATCAAGATCGCCGACTTCGGGGTGAGCAACGAGTTCAAGGGAGCCGATGCCCTCTTGACCAACACGGTGGGCACCCCCGCGTTCATGGCCCCGGAGACGCTCTCGGAAACCAGGAAAATCTTCTCTGGGAAGGTATTTCGTAGCCATTTGAGGGGGTTTGGACTAACGTTCCTTTCACACGCTGCTTGTTGCAGACCTAACTACGCTTTCTTCACTCTTGTAGGCTTTGGACGTCTGGGCCATGGGGATCACGCTGTACTGCTTCGTGTTTGGGCAGGTAACGAGGGGGGGGGTTCAGCGCTGTTGGTGGTCTGGGTGGGGTTTGGCATGTGCCTCCCATGTGCCAGGCATGCGGTGGGATTCGCACCCTGCATCGCTCTTCGAGCTGCCGGGTATTGCCCAGGGGAGACGGGGATGTGTGGGTGGAAGTGGGAGCTCTGCCTCTCCGGGGCGTGGGTGCAGCCAAAAGGGCCACGTTTCTCTTTTTCCCCAGAGAAAAAACTCTGTGCCTGGCCAGATTTTTTAGGAAAGGAGCCGTTGTAGTATTTTGGTCATTTTTAGTCAAATATGATGTTCACTGCATTTAAAAGAAGACATTGGTACTATAGGAAATCTTCTGGTATGTCCCTACAACTGGCTCTTTGCTCTACAAACCCTCCGAGATGCCGATGCTCGACTGGCTGCCCCGCTGCTGCTTCTTAACTGAGGTTGTTGCTTTTTCTCATCGCTCTTTGTCTTTGTGGCAGTGCCCTTTTATGGATGAAAGGATCCTGAGTTTACACAATAAAATCAAGACCCAAACGCTGGAGTTCCCAGACCAGTAAGTACTCAGCCCTTATTTTAAAGCTCATCTGAGCCATTTCTCAGGCGCTGCCTGGGTGGGGCTGGCCCTGTTCCGCTGCTGTTTGGCAAATCTCAGGCTCCAAGCCCTGCTGTTGGCCCTCGGCCTTGGAAAACTTCTCTTGCGTTAAACGTGAAGGCAACATCTCTTGGTCTGCAGTTGCTGAAGAAGAGCGATTGAAGTTGCAGAGCCATTTGAGGGAACAAATTAACCTCTGCAGTTGTTGCCCGTTGGGTTTTAGCCTGCGTGCAGTCGGCGTTGGGCTCTCCCAGCCCCAAACAGACGGGATCATGCTTTGGATTGCCCAAAAAGGGGGTATCGTGCTTCCCTGAGGGGTTTGGGGAGGAAGGGCTGCGTGGTACCTGAGTGCTCGAGCACCCGGAGCTGCATCCCTGCCAGGGCTGGGGTCCAGCCCCAGTCTGCCCAGGAAGGCCCATGGCAGCTGGTACTGCAGTGAAGAAGGGAGGCAGCATCCATCCCCTTCCCCACCTCATCTCTCCCCTCTCCTTTCCCCAGGCCAGAAGTTACAGACTTCTTGAAGGATTTGATTACGCGGATGCTGGATAAAAATCCCGAATCTAGGATTTCGGTCCCAGAAATCAAGGTACTGACCCAACCCTCTGGTGTTGGCTGTGGCTTCAGTTCCGTTGGGTTCTTCTTGCTTGTCTTTTTTGGGGAGTCAGTTTGATCGTGCCAGGCTAGGTCTTCTCCCTGTGCCCAGGGCCCCTGGGCAGGTAAGTCCCAGCTCCTTCCCCCTGCTCCGGGACCTGCTCGGTTTTGGGACCTTTGGTGCCTACAGAAGTCACAGGCAAAAGGGATTCCCCTGAGTACAGTATTTCCTCTGCTACCAGGAAAGTACTGGGCAACAGCCTTTCGCAGGAGATTTCTGGTCCGCCCCTGCAGGAGCCTGGAAGGGGCGAGAAGCTCAGAAAATGGAGACTAAGGTAGGGGGAAAGGATTGCGGGGGACTTGCTGAACCATTTTGTGCTCCTCCGGCAGCCGCCCAAGACACCAGGTGTGTGGGCAAGGAGAAGGGGGTTTCTGCCTTCTGTCATGGCTAACTCAGGTCCAAGACTAGGGCTTGGTGGACATCACTGCTGCTCTGGAATAAATCGCTCCTGCCTCTTGGTGCTGTCTCATCTGTAACACAGGGTGAAAACAGGTCTTCTTCTCTAAAACCCACTGAGATGCTGCTGTAGGTCACCAAGGTCGTGTAGATGAGGCCAGCGCTGGCTCCAGATGAGCCGCACCATGGCATTTTCTGCTCCAGGTTGAGTTGTTCCCAGCGGTGCCAGGGTGAGCTGGCTTGCCAGTGAGATGGCACGACTCTCCCCTGCTCCCTGGTACGTCAGGAGCAAGTAGGGGCCATAGCTTGGGTGAGGAGATGCGTTTGCTCGATTTTTGTTGCTAGATTTTTGAGTTATGAAAAAGAGGAAATCGTTCCTGACAGGCTGTGTTATTAATTGAAGTTACACCCTTGGGTCACCAAGAATGGAGCGGAGCTGCTGCCCACGGAGGATGAGAACTGCACCCTTGTTGAGGTGACAGAGGAGGAGGTGGAGAATTCAGTCAAGCACATCCCCAGCCTGGCCACCGTGGTGAGTACGAGGGAGGTCGTGGTCTGTGGGCACACACTGGGGTCCACGCTGCCTCCCGGGGCGGTCCCGGCAGCTGGAGGTTGCTGTTGAAGGGCAAAAGCACTGGGCAGGGTTAGAGCCAAGACCTTCCCTCTCTCAGAAACCAGCGCTGCGAGATGGGGTCTCAGCATCTCACCAGTGGCAACACAGCCTGTGGTGCGAGGGAGTGATTCAGGGTGGTCCCAAAAGGACCCGTCAGCGGGTCGCCGGTCCCCACGCTTGAGCTGGCTGCCTAAATATCACTGTATTTGCTCAGGGCAAAGAGCATCTGGTCCAGGACGCGCCCGCGGCTGGCAGTGGCTGGGTTTTCGCAGGGCACAGAGACCCTCCGCCGCGCCTG
>NW_010393086.1:10180-12657 GCF_000710305.1 Buceros rhinoceros silvestris | reverse complement strand
CCCGCGGCTGGCAGTGGCTGTTTTAGCCAGGCACAAGGAGCCTCTGCCCCGCTCTGCCCGTTGGGCTGTGGGAGCTTCCAGGGATGGAGATTTTATCTGGGCCACGGCATGTGCCAGCCCCCGCCTGGAGCTATTTTTGGTTGAATTAATCTCATCTCTCTTCAAGCTCATATTTTTATTCTCCACAGCCCTCTGTAGTGGTGTGAACCTCAGTGTAACCCTGCCCTGTGTGGAAGGTGAAATCCTTGTGGGTTTTGAACCTAGTGATTTCTGTGGGTGCCCGCTAGCCCTTACACTGGGAGAAACAGCAGGCGACTGGTCGCAGTTCCCTGGCACGGCGTTACCCGCCTGTAGACACCCAGGCTGAGATTTTTAGAAGTGCAGGTCTCCCTTTGAAGCCCCTTTTCCATCTCACGGCTGTGCCCACATCTGGCTCCATGTCTGCAGCTCTCGCCCGTTCGGTACCCTGCAGAAGCCTCCTTGACTGCAGACACGTTAATATGCAAATGTGCCCGGCGCTGCTCAGGCTGAAAAAGCAGCTCTGACTCTGAGGAGGTCACCAGGGATGAGGGTTTTCCCCTCTTTCTCCTGTTTGCTGGGGACTTGCTGCAGCGCAGCGGAGGATGGCTCCATGCTCCCAGCCCCGCTGAAAATCCAAGTGTGTTGAGCACAGCTCGGGGCAAAGGAGCTTTTACCGCGGCTCCTGCCTCTTAAATAACGCGTTGCCTCCAGGCAGAGCTTGTATTTTCCCATTTGCATTTGTTCTTCAGAATTACCCTCTGGTGCCTCATCTTTGTGCACCCAACTGCAGGCATTAACGCTCCAGCGTGGGATTCACGCGGCTTCTGCTCTTGCAGAAAATGCCTTCCCCCGCAGGACTGTGCTGGTGTGAGCGTTTCAGACCTGCCAGGGCTCTCGGTGCACTGTGGGGAGCAGATGAATGAGCCAGGGAGGAACGAGAAGCAACATCAAATGAAGCCAGAGGCCCCCAGAGTGGGTCGTACATGACCCGTGCTGCTCACAGTGTTCTCTGCTCCCACCCGCAAAATAACTCGGGGGATGCCTGGGAAGAGCCCCGACACTCGCCGTGTTCCCAGCAGCCTCCCGGTGGTGGCTGACACTGGGAAACTTTGTGCTTTGTAGCCAAAGCCAGACAAACAGCTGATTTTCCAGCTTGGTTTTGGTCCTGGTTGTGCTGGTTCCTTCTTCCTCCTCCCCTTTTCCAGTGAGTTCTTCTGCCAAGGTAATCGTGGGGAACTGGGAATTCGAAGGTGCTAGATGCAGCAATCAGTAAAACCTGCTTCTGAGGGGAGAAACCCTTCCCAGACGCGACTTTGCTCTCCTTTCCAGCCTCTGGCTCCTCGTGCAGCTCTCACCTGTGGGCTCAGCTGCTGCGCCGTGGGTTTCAGAGCAGGACGCAGCCCCTGTATTAGCAGCTGGAGATTTGTAAACATGCTTCCTTCCGTTTGGTTTTTTCAAAAGACAACTTTGACTTGTTTTCACTAGTTTTCTTAACGACTTGGGCATGGGGGTTGGCTGTTGCTGTTGCTCTTGAGTGGAGGTGGCCCTGACAGCCTCCGCTCTGGTCTTGCAGATCTTGGTTAAAACGATGATCCGGAAGCGATCGTTTGGGAACCCCTTCGAGGGGAGCAAGAGGGAGGAGCGGTCGTTGTCTGCCTCCGGGAACCTGTAAGTGCCATCGCCTTAACCTGGAACGGTGTTCGCAGCTTGTCTTAATGCTCTGGAAATCACTGCGGAGCACAGGAGGAGGATTTGAGGAGCTGGGCTTTGAATCTTCCATATGGGGCCGTGGCTGGGGCATTCACATACCCTGTCTGACCCATAACCGCTGTGTGGGATGGTTTTGGTGACATGGCATATCCTTCCCTGCCAGTGGGCTGAAAAGCGTCTTTTTATGGCATGAGCAGCCGGTTACAGGGGAGCTGAGGGGAGAAGACACGTGCTGAAGGTCCCCTGGTGAGGAGGGGGCAGATGCTGGTGTCTCCTCATCTGCTTTGCCTTTTTCCGAGTCACTCAGCACCTGCTTTATTTCCTTTTAAAGCAGGAAACAAGGCAGTGAAGATAACCTGAAATGCAACGACTTGCCCAACGTGGGAGAGGAGGAGCTTCTTTCGTGAACATCGACTTGATGGTTCTGTTGAGCAACTCGGTCTGGGGCACGGTACTAAAGTGTGGGGCTGAGGATGAGCGACAGTAACAGAGCCGCCCCCAAACACAGCATGGCACGGCGCTGTTTCAGTATAACGCTGATGTAGAGCTTACAGAGCAGCATGTTATAAGACATCCCACTGCTTGTCGTAAACATTGAACATCTCCGATCGCTTGGACCGCTGACTTCTTGTGGGAATGGCGCTGGCTGATAGCGGAGAGGTGAGCTGTGGAGCAGCAGTGTTTTGCAAAAAAAAAAAAAAAACAAACCCCAACGCAGACCAAAAAAAAAAAAAAAAAAAAAAACA
>NW_010393086.1:8157-10135 GCF_000710305.1 Buceros rhinoceros silvestris | reverse complement strand
TGTTTTGCAAAAAAAAACTTGAAAAAAAAAAAAAAAAAAAAACCCAAAAGCAGTCCAAAAAAAAAAAAAAAAAAAAGTGCATTTGGAACTGCTTTTACCTGGTTTTAATGCCAAATAATTTCCGGGGACTAATGCCAGCGTCCCAGGGGTGTCGTGTGCCTGTCACGTAGTTGTGGGCACCCACGGAAGAGTGAAGCTTGTGCCCAGTGGCTTCCACACCAGTAACTACACGTGTGCACTTTGAGGGGTCGCGACTGACCGGCAGCGTTGTCCCATCTCCCGCGCGTTGTTCGGGTTTGTTTTTAATTGACACCTTTTTAATGCATGGGAGCAAAGCAAAAACCCACCTTGTCAGGTTGTGGAAGAACCTCCCTCTGTGAGCCAGGTGGTGGCAAAGAGCAGCTTGGGGGGGTTCGGGGAGTGGGATTAATTACCTCCTCCGGTAATTAACGCCTTTCCTAAGGTCTTGCTGTCACTAGGACTTGGTAAGTTGAGTACTCAGTGTATGAAAGGAAAAGGTATTTAAGGGCTTAAGTTCAGTCTGAACTATTTTTGCTGCAGACATAGGAGAGAAAGGTGGCGTTTAGCTGGATGTTTGTTTGGAAGAGCAGAGGAAGCACTAACAACAGTCTGTTTCTAAATCTTTTACTTGATCTAGGTAGATATATTATTAAATACAAAATTCAGGGTAAAAATCCTTCACTTCCATGTACATTACATGGTTTACTACAAGTGAAAATAATACAACTTAGGCTTTTTTTAAGTATAGACTTAGGGCTTGCTTAGAATTTAAGATCTTCATGAAATACTTAGCTTAGTTAGGAATTTTCAAAGAAACTTCTGTTTTCCAAACTCTTAATCTGGATTTTGGGGCCAATGCTGTGTATTTTTTGCAAGTTCGTTACCGGTAATTTGTGAATGCCTGTGGATCAGAGGCTCGTCAGTAAATTAAGTGTATACCTAATCATGGATTGTTTCTGATGAAGAGCTCGTTCACCTTCAGTCAGATTACTCTGATTATTCTGTGGTGCTTGTAAAATAATGATAATCATCTGTTGTGTGGTGGGAGAGCTCCTGACATCCAGACTCACTTTCCCAAATCCTCCGTGCTGGGACAAAGCTGGAGATCGGCAGAGTGAGGGTGACCTGGAGAGGATCAGGGTCTGCTTGAGGAAAGGGGTCACGGTAAGTACAGTTTTGTGGCAGGAGCGTGGGGCTGGGGAGGGGAAGGTCTGACCGCTTCTCCGTCCGACGTGGTTGCGTGACCTCGAATGAGGCGTTTGAAATGCTGGTGCACCTGAAAGAGGGGGTCGATTCGAGTGTCCCCAGCACACAAGGCACTGCCAAGGTCTAATTAGTTGCCCTGAGGAAGAAGGCACTGGAGAGACCCGAGTATCTGATGAACAGTGAGATCTCTGCCTGCTAACCCTGGCCAGGGGTGCCCTGCCTCTAGGAAGTGACCGTCCCCTTGTCTTCCTTGAGCTTGGGCAGTGCGAGCAGCAGCGTGCCCAGGTCCTTGGCCCCGCTGCAGTTGGACCTGGCCTGGTAATTCCTGGCTAGGACAGGTCTTCCTTAAAGCCAGGAGAGCGTTAGCAAGTGCGCAGGTGCCTACACAAACTCTCCCTTGCATCTTTTCATCACTTGAAGCAACGTTCCCCCTAAATCGCAATTTATTACCGCAATATTGTGCTGCTGGCCTCTGTCTGAAGCCAGTGACGGTGGTTCGTGGTTCAGGAGCAGAACTCTGGAGTCTGGAGCCATAAGACACGCACTGTTTTCCTCCTGGTTTAGCCCAAGGCTATGCCAAAGCCCTGCAGCTTCAGCTACGGGAAAACCCAACAGGTAACCTGGGCGCAGCACTACTACAGCTGCCTGCCTCCCCTTCCCCGCACAGGACTTTTCTCTGGGGAGAGGCGCGTGAGTGGGCAGCTCGGTTCTCTAACCCTGTAAAAGGATTTGTTCTGCCAAAAAAAAAAAA
>NW_010393086.1:0-8062 GCF_000710305.1 Buceros rhinoceros silvestris | reverse complement strand
AAAAAAAAAAAAAAGGGGGGGGGGGGGGGGGCTGGGTCAGGTTATTTGTAGCTGGTGCATAGTAGTGTGTGTGGCGTGGTGTGTTTTTGTGAAGGTGAGTTGTAGCGAGGCCGTGTGCTGCGTGTCGCTGTGGGTGATGTGTCGGGTGTCTCGCGGGGTGGTTTACATTTACCAAACCGGATTGGTGGCGCAACCCAGCTTCTAAACAGAAGGAGCTGTGCCAGCTCCTCGATGCCCAGCCACGTCACCGGGCCTCACACGTTACCAGGGCTCGGTGTCTTACGGCTAACGCAGGCTCGGTTCGTAAGGAGCCAAAGCTCAGCGCTTCCCTAAGGCGCTCTCCAGAACGATGGTTCTTGGTGCCAGCTCCAGCAGGTACCACCTCCACATTTCTGAAAGAAATGCGAGGTAGACTCTTCTTGTTCGTGAGTTCTGTTGAACGCTAAAGTGCGGCTGCGTGAGGAAGCTCTCGCTACGTGCATGACCTGCTCGAGCAGCTGTATGCTGTACATAGACACCGCTCCCTTCCCTCGCTGCTGTTCCCGAGGAGTAAAACTCGCTGCTTCTCTTAGCGTGACGTAAACATTTTGCTTGTGCCTTGGAACTGGGCTGTAGCTTGACTTCCCCACTCCCGTCCTTTCAGGCAAGCCCAGTGCTGACTGCAGGTTTCGCGCTGGGTCCTGAGCCTTTTCTTGGCTCTGAAAGCACACAGGAAAGTGCTACGGGGAAACCAGGCCTCTTGTCTGAGCAGCTTTTCTTGGTGGTCCCCTCTCACCAATCAGGCAGTTGATCGGTTTCTTTTCTACGGTCCTGAACTATTGCTGATTTTTATACTGTTTGTTTTATGACCAAGGCTTGTGTTTCATTTCTACCCCGTTATTATGCATTTAACTTTATCAGGTGTATCAAGTTTAAATACTGTGTATTTACCACTTTTAAATTATACTACCTAAGAAGAAAGAAAAAAAAAAACAACTCAGTGTTTTTCACGCCGCTGTTCAAGTGTCTGTACAAGTCAAAATAAATGACATGCAACCAAACCCAGAGTTAGTTGATCAACCATTATCCTGTTTGACTGGTCCTTGTCAAGCTAGGAGAGTTTTCTTCTTAGAAGAGGGTCTGAAAGCACCTTCCCGTGTTAGTGACGTCTGGTGCTCTACCATCACTGGGGATCCTGGGCTGGGACAAGACCACAGCGGCTCTAGCCACGGCATAATCCAGACTGGGCCGTTCCCATGCCCAGATGGGAGCACTGACTCTTGGCAAGGCACTTTTTGAGAGGGACACTCAGCTTAGTGCTCAGCAGTAGCAGGCAAATAAAGAATAATGCAAAACGACAGTGCCGTAGCAAAGCCGCGGTGCTGCTGGGAACAGGCAGCAACGTCCCAGCCAGGACACTGGAGGTACAGAATGGGCTCTCTAACGCTAGAAAAGGTTGGGAGAAAGGGAAGAGCTGTGCCTTGCATGTCAGTGTGAGCACTAGAAATGCTCAAAGCATAAGAAAAAAAAGATAAAAAGATAAAGCCAACAAATTCACTTCAATCAAATTGTAACTGCAGCAGGGTCTGGGTGTGCCAGGGAACGACGCATCTTTTCTGATCAGCCGGCATCTGTCTTTGGCTAAGGCCACGCTACACTGACTCGCCCTGGCCTCCAACTTTTCCCTTGGGTTCGGCTTCAGTGGTGTTAGGAGACCCAAGGTGGAGCAGGAGCAGGAGCTGCAGCAGCAGCACTGGCTTCGAATGCTCCCCAGTAACGGCTGGTATCTGTAAAACGAAGACAGCTCACTGACTCTGACCTTCACAGGCCCTGGGGAAAAATTAACAAGCAAAACTCAGCTTGCAGAACTTTTAAGAGGGCTGAGAGAGAGAGGGTAATATTTTATTTAAAAGAAAATAACTTTTAAAGTAGTACCACAAAAATTAGACAAAAAAAAAAAATCTGTAACCAGTAAGCCATTTACCATAGCACAATGGAACCAGGCGCTGCTTTGTCTCGGTCTGTGGCCACTGGGGCTTGGAGACACTGTTAAATAGGCACAGGCTCAGCATCACAATCCTTCAAGGCAAGGGAAAATGGTCTGACAACAGCAAGGAGCTGCTCTCCCAAGGTTAGGCAACACCTGGCAGGGGCCATGGTCACTGTAAGGAAGCATCTCTACCTGTCCCCTGTGCTCTCTGCTCCTGGCGAGCTCAGGGGAAGGACTGTCAAAGTGATGGTGTGGGAGCAGTCCCTGACCCAGGCTGAGCCGGTGCAGAGGCCTGGCAGAAAAGCACAATTCTGCCTCTGTGCTTAGTGCAATCAACCTGGAAAGACAGCAGCCAAGGAGCAGACCCAGTTCTCTCAGCCACCAGAAGAAGTGAAGGTCCCTTTCTCAGGTTTGTCCCCCGCTTCCTTCCAGGGAAGAGGGGTTGGGTCTCATGGCAGGGTCAGAGGAACATTCACAGCAGCAGTTCACAGCAGCTGGTGCTGTAGCAGCAGGATGTCAAGGGCTGGTTCCATACGTCTCACTGGCTCCCTGCAAGGATCAGAGATTACAGTTCTCTGCCGGGAAACTCTTCTTTCTCCCCATTCTTCTCATGAAAACCCTCTGCACAGGCAAACTACTCTCCGATACTCAGACTTGGCTTTTCCAGTGCCACAAGGTCCTTTGATTCAGAAACCCACCCTCTGCAGCAACACTTCCCACCGTGCACACTCCCACCGAGCTCTACCCTCAGCATCTGCCAAGCAACCCACTAAACCCTTCTACTGGCCAGACGGATCATTTGGATCCTGGAGGATCGTAGCTGCGTTTGTCAGCGTGCTAGTCTCAGAAAATGCCAGCCCCTTGAATGGGTTTGTTCACAGCCGCAGGAACCCCCAAAAGCCAAGAAGGAAGGATTTGATGGGGACAGAGCTGTTGTCTGCAGCTCTCAGAAGGCAACTGCCACGGAAAAGAGGTGCAGTGGGAGCATGACAAGTTCTTGAACATACTTTTCCCTCTCCAAGAGTGGTTGCCCAGGAAACGTGACAATATTTGTTTCTAGTGCTCCTCCCTGCAACAGCTTTGAAATAAAAATTAGCTTCTCTGTCGAAGATAAAGTCTACCCAGAGCTGTGGTTCAAAGGAGGAAGCAGCTTTGCTTTCACTCTGCCTTCGCTGATGCTTACCAGTTCATAATCCTCCACATATTTGTATTTCTTCTCCCGATAGTAGTATTTCTTCTTCATGCAATACAGCACAACAATGTCACACAGCACTGTGGCCTAGTGGAGATTGGAAGAGTTTAAGACAACAGTCCTCAGAACTGAGCCACTAATCCAGAACTGAGTCCAAGCGCAGACACTTACCACACCAAAGAGCGCTAAGCCAGAGCCGATATTAATCATGGTGGGAATTACATCAAATTTTCCTGCCTGAAAGACAGTTACCAGGGTGAATACGTTTTTCAGCACCTCTGAAAGCCCCCACCAGGAATTAAGTCACCCTACCTTTCCAAACACGATGATATCCAAGCGGATGCCGTAAGCTTTGACAAGTGTCCGCGATTCGGTGCCGTTACCGTCCTTGTAGTATTTTGCAAACCTGGAGAAAAGACAGATCAGAGCTTAGCTGGTAATTCTGAGGTTGCTTATGTGATCATGCAACACCCAGCTGTGTCCCCCATCCCAAGAGGAAGGGCTGAACTTTGGTACTTCCGGAGACAAGTCCCAAATGATGGAGGCAGATTTCATGCAGGCAAAGCACATACAGGAGAAAAGCCCAGAACAGGCGACTTTAAGATAGAAATGCACAGAAAGGGAGACAGTTAGCTTTAGCAGAAGGAGAAAGAGGAAAAAATTCAGCTATAGATGAGAATCAGCCGCCTCCGATCGGCCAGCAAGAGCTGCAGGAGTGCAGGCAGCCAGGAGAGGGCAGGGCTGGGAGCAGGCAGCGAGGAGCAGCACAGCACAGCTCAGCCTGGCACACAAAGGCTGCTCCTTGTCCCGCACAGGCAAACGATAGGGAAAAGGGATGGGAATAAATAAATGAGATCAGACTTACTCCACCGCATGGTTGACTAAGCCAGGAGGAAGCAGGGAAGAGGGTGGAAGAGAAGAGGAAGGGTTGGTAAGAGGCTGCACCACGGTCTGGAATTAGCAAGAGCACTTCAGAACCCGCAGCAGCCGGACTGTGATACCCTCCTGACACCCTGGACTGTGATACCCTCCTGACACACCGGACTGTGATACCCTCCTGACACCCCGGCACCTCCCACAGACACCCCTGTGCTGTCTGCATGGCAGGGAATTCATTCAAGTGCCACCAAAAGAGATCCCCTGTGCTCCTTGAGAGCTGTTGATTCTGGAAACCAGCACAGCCCTGAGCCACGTTTCCTCTCCAGCAGGACTGGTGCCAGCACCTTGGCAAGGTGGCGAATCCATATTATTATAGCTCCGAGTCCACACGTAACCAGAGCTCTGCGCTGGTGGTTTTACTGGAGGCATTGGATCTATCGGCATGCCAGAATGTGCATACGAGGTGGGGTATGCCAGAAGGACACTCCTGGTGCAGATATACTCTTCAACTGCCCAAGCCACTTTCTAGAGTTTCATTTTTCCCTCCCTGCACAGCGAAGGAGGCGCTTCAGTCTCGCACCCCCCAGCCCACTCACACGCTGCCCTACCAGCACACCCTGAAACGGTTGGTCTGTCTCCCATTGCCATGTCACAAGACGCTGGCCTGAACACTCACCCAAATGCTGATGCAAATTCGACTCAAGACACTCTGACGCAATCAGCAGAGCTTCCCCCTCTGCTGTGGTTTGCACACAGTGAGGATCCAAACTGCTCTCAAAGTGTTTTACAGCATTTCTCTGAAACTCTCCACGGTTTATAACACCATCGAAGTCGAGGGACTACTCACAAGTGCCAGCGGAGCTGCAGGCAGCCTGTAACGCTGTGCCAGCAGCAGTCTGAGCTGCAGGGACACCACGTGCCTTTTACAGCCACGTTACCTGAAGTTGTAGCCCGGTGACACGGTGTGGGCAGAGTCCTTGTTGTCGAGGCGCCGGAAGGAGTACTTTGGCACACAGTGGGAAGCAGCTCTGTCGAGGTTGCAGTCCCAGTTGATCTGCAGTGCCATGACTCCGCCCTGCCGAGCGGAGGAGAGGAGAAGGTGAGCAGTCCAAGTGTCTGGCCAGCCCAGGACTGGGGTCTCTGCTGACTCTGACTTACTGGTCCTTGTCCCAGTCCCTTTCAAACGCTTTCCCCTGCTACTGAAGGGCCCTGCACATAACCCACCAAACAATCCAAGGCCAAATATTTGTCAGGTAGAATTGATTCTGGTCTCTCTGGCCAGAGCAACTCTCCCTTCTGCAGCTACTGTATCCTGCAGCTCATGCCATGAGGCAGAGATGGACAACCACCTACTGCTCCTCCTCCACACAGCTGAGGCCCAAGAGAAGGGTCTGCCAAATACCTCCACAGCAATTTCCTGGAAGTTCTGTCCTGCAGCTTCAACTATCTGCCCCAACCGAAAGATAGGGCAGAAGGGATCTGTCTGGGGGTCATAGATGCAGTTCTTGAGGTAGCTGGAGCTGACAGTGGGGAGGATGTTTCGCCTACAGAACAGAGAGAGAAGATCCGTTGCATCTTCTTCCACTCCTCCAGCTCCCCTTTGCTGTCCAAAAGACCAGACAGCACAGTGCTTCACCCCACCATTATTTACTTGCTGAAGTTGAACTTGGGGTACCAGATGTTGTTCTTCACCAGAATGGTGAAGTTTTCAGCTTCCTGCAGGAACGCTGGCCTACAAAACAATAGGAAAAGTAAATAAATTTCACTTATATTTTCACCAACAGGACTCTGCAGGGTCCTTGGCGATCTCCTCTTCAGCTCCTCCCAATAGTACCTCATAGGGAGAGACATCAGCTGCACACCACTGGCCTCCTCGCAGGAGGGCTACCAGAGAGAAGGAAGACAGAGCACTCACTTGGGTATGTGATAGTCGTCCTCCACAGGGCACCACGCAAAGACTTCACAGGTGTTAATGCTGTTGTTGTACGGTATACACTCCCCAGTCTGGATGCCTGGAAAGACATGTGGATGGAGGTACTACCAAGCAAAACTATGGAGGCAGTATTTACTCTGTGACATCTCCTCACTCCCTAAGGTGAAAGCAATCTGCTCAGAGGTGAAGACCCCCATTATCTTCCATTGCAATCTGTAGTGTAATGTCAGAGAAAAAACCATCGGGTCCTTCTCCTGAGTCGAATCCTCCTATAAATGAATACTGCTTCATGGACTCAAGGTCTTGAAAAAGCCCTCACACTGTTTGCTAACTCACCAAAGCACATATCTATCCAGCATCCACCCAACACAGCCTAAGCACATCTGCTCTCCCCTGTGAAAAAACCTGAGCTTCCCCCATAAGAAAAAATCTGAGCTTCCCTTTCAGTTCTCTTAGCTGTGAGAGAATGAGAACAAGGAGACTGAAATGAGACGCTGCTTCCTTCACAGGAGGGAAGGCACAGCACAGAGGATTGCCAACGCAGAGTGAGAGGAGCCCTGGCAGCAGGCTTCTTACCGCTGCTGTGGATGCTGACATATCCTGGAACACAGTTGTTCTTCTCGTTGCACACTGTTTCATCATCTGGAAGCTGGAGAGAAACAATAATTCCACTAAGCTCTGTGAACTCTCTCCCCCGTGCTCCCACCCACACATGGCAGGATTAAAGCGGATCCCGGACCTACCTCTGGGCAGCGGTCTTGGCGCTGGTTCAGTGTGAGTATCGCATTGGTCATGATAAACACTGTGTTCGCCTCCTGAACACACAAAACGAGAAGGAAATATGAGAGGGACAGTCTGCGGATAACACCCAAGGCACTGCCCCAAATGTCTTTGTTGACAGAGCCCAGCTGGCCCCGCAGAGGAGACTTGCTTTGGACAGAGCTGGTGTAGCCCTAAAGCAGCAGATTCCCATGTGTATTGCCGGATGTCACTGCCTTTAGGCAGAGGAATGACTGTGGGACCCTTCCTGTCCTCCCACTTGGCCCAAATTTCCTCATTCACACCAAGAAAACAGATCGCACAGCTCCTCAGAGGAGCTGCGAGGCAGGAGCAGAAATAAAGCTCCAGCTGCAAGCCTGAGCACAACTCCCACTCTTTTTTTTTTTGCGATATCTCTGTTAGAGATTTGACCAGTCCTGGTTTGCTTCTCCTGGAAGCACCACTTCCATTATTCTCAGATCTGTACAATCCAGGGTCTGTTGATTGCTTCTGCTCTACTGATATGCAAATACGATCACTCAGCCAAACTCCCTAAATCTGTCAGTTTGGCTGCACCACTTCTCACGCAGACAGAGTGACCCACGGCTGACAGCTCGGCTGTGCCTGCCTACCCCAGAGGCTGCCACATACTGCCCGCACAGCGCAGGCTCCCAGAGACACAATCAGTAACTACGGCAATACCTCCAGTTCCGGATCAAAGGGCTTGCAGGCTATTCCCAGGGTTTCTGGCAACAAGCTCACTTTGAGTTGTTTTCTTTAGAAAGCAGTAAGAAAGAGGATCCGTGGTTATTGTTGCAACGTTTCCCCAAAGCCTGCAAAATTCTCCCTCCTATACGAGCACATAGACACACTTATTCTTGAAAAGAGCTTCCCCAGGGCTGCTGGTGCAGGTGCTCAGCACGATCGGCAACACAGCAGAGCTGCTTCATTCCCTCACACCAAGGCCACGCTGGAGCCAGAGGTGCTCCAGAACTCGGGGAGCTCTGGCAGAGCGGAAGCTGTTTGTTAGAACATCTCCCTCTGCCCGTGGAAGCGGCTGTTACCTGAGGAGGGATGACATAGTCAGCCACGTCCCAGATCCTGGCTCCCAAGGTGGATGTGTTTGTCAGCACTACTCCTTTCACCTTTGTGGTTACAGAACTGACCACAGAGTCTGTTTCCTGGTAGCCTTTCTCCCACAAAAAGACCCAGCTGTAAGAGAAGGATCACAAGAAAGGAACAACAACAAAAAAACCCCCAGATGAACACCATAAATCAGCCCAGGCAGTGGAATTTCTCCTTTTTTTCATGTGTCCCCTGAAAGGGCTGG
>NW_010393085.1:14323-18660 GCF_000710305.1 Buceros rhinoceros silvestris | reverse complement strand
TATATAAATATATAAAGCTCAGCATGTTGCTTTCACTGCTCTGAATGACTGGATACGTCACTAAAAACACAACTTCATGATTTAGCAAGCTGTCTTATGATAAACATTTGTTCAGCTGTATAAAAGAGGATCAACAGACTCAAAGCTCCTGGATCGTAGGAAGGCAACGTGAAGCAGGTATAGAGCAAAATAAAACCAAAAAGAAACTGACACTGCCAGCAAATTGGTCTGTTAAGTTACGGTAAAGTTACACAAGCTCACCTGACAATTCTTGGTTCGACATACCTGTTCATTTAGCCATGCCACAGTTACACAGCCATACAACAGTTACACAGATGTGTCACTGTATGGCCTAGAACAGCTCAGAGTACTGAAGCGGAATGCAAATCATTAAAGCCGGCATGATGAGAATACTATTATCTCACATTGTTTTACACTCGTTTCATCAATTAAGACATTCCTTCTCCTCATTTTTTTCTTTCACATTAGCTTAAACTTAAGCAATGATCAGTTTTATCTATGTTTGAAAATATTTCCACAGATTCTATAAATAGAGAAATACTGTGATACAAATGTGGCGTGTCTTCATCATACAAAGGCAATATTCAGTTCTGAGGTAAGAGAAACATGGATGGAAGAAATCCATTTCTGGCACAACAGTGACATGTTTCTTCTGTGGTCTGTGGACAAGCATGTTAATGATACACTTTGTTACCGAAACAAAAAAACCCCACAACCGATAGCTATTCCCTCTTAGACACATATTTTGTGTTGCTTTGTGTGATTTGGCATTTGTTTTGCTTTTCTCCCTTTCATTACATTCTGTCATCCTTGTGAGCCATCAACTTTAAAAAGGACTAGAGTTATCTGTTTAATGTTTTTCCTCTTCCATCTATGATAGAAGACATTTTTTAAAAAGTCACTGGAACAACAAAAAGTTTATTGTTTACAAAAAAAAAAAAAAAAAAAATCAGGCCCTGAGACCCAGTTGCCAGGTGGAAAAGTAGCTAGAAGGATGGTTTACAAAGACCTAACATTTTCAAACCGAATGACTCATTATTCTATGTCCTTGTTAATGATTAAATTTCTGTCCTTTAAGGTAGGACTAGTATTTGACAATAGGAGACCTTCTTCCGTTGCTTTGGAAGCAAAAGAAAAGGAGTGAAAATAATTTCTACCCTACTTATCAGTCAAACCACAAAGTGGAATTTACTGTTAATAGGTACATGGTACATTATACCAGGAGATATTAAAAACTCGATGATAATGAGAAGACTACTTAACTGGAACAACACTACTCATTTTATCAAGTAGTAAAGAGGTTCTTGGCCAGTAATTCCTCTACCAAGTAGATCACAGAATCATAAAATAGTTTTGGTTGGAAAGGACCTTCAAAGAACATCTAGCTCCAACCACATCACCAAGGGCAGGGACATCTTCCACTAGGTTAGGTTGCTCAAAGCCCCATCCAACCTGACCTTGAACACTTCTGACGATAGGGTATCCACTTCTCTTGAGCAGCCTTTTCCAGTGTCTCAACCCTCGCCACAAGAAATGTCTTCCTGATGTCCAATCTAAACCTACCATCTTTCAGTTTAAAACTGCTGCCCCTCACCCTGTCACTACAGGGCTTGGTAAAAAGTCCTCCTACATCTTTCTTAGAACCCTCTTTTGTTTATTGAAAGGCCACATCAGATACTAGTAAATACTTTATCAGGAATTTACGGCTCTCTCACTCTAAGAGGCAACCAGAAGCAGCTCTTGTTACATAATGAAGTACACTAGAGAATTAAGTTTTCAAGGCAGTTTTCATGCTACTATACAACAAGTTCTAATTTCCTGCACAATACCAGGTGCAACCAGAAGTTGTAAACGCAAATGAGTCTGTATGCCTCACTTACAACCCTGAGATTAGCCCAAGTATCACATTAGTGCCAAAAGCCATGAGGACAATGAACTGGCTTTCTTACCAGGACATATGACCTATGATTACTGACCGTATGTTTGCAAAATATAGCCTGTGGTTGGAAAAAAACCTGCAGCAAACCAGTGCACTGTCACTTCCTAATTAATAAACTTTAAGTGCTGGCCCTGTGAAAAGCAGTTTTATAACGATGCTAAATTTTTTTGGACATTACACCCTGTTTTAGAAATCAAAACAAGCCAAAAAGGATACAAGAAAACATGAAACTGAGTATATACTATGATGCATGGTAAAAGGTCTTCTGCAAATCCATAGATCATAAACTTCAGCATTATTTTTTTCTTAAAGTACAGTCTGCTATTCATAGTTTCTGGTTTACAATTACTAGAAGCTGAGGTTTATACTAGAGGGAAACAGAGCTAACAAAGTGCAAAAATACCAGACTATTAATAACACAAATTGTTCCAGAAGGTGAGTTTCCTTCTCAGAAGTGTGAGATTACATTTCTCAGAACAGAAATATCTCCGAGTATTGCTGTGGACAGAGATTTATCTGCCGGTCAACAGGAATTTAACACCTGAAGAGATGTTTGATAGCTGCTGCACAAGGTAACTGTTTCTCAGCATTAACTTCAGCTCCTAGACTATGAATTCATTGCTAGACTTTGAACATGGTTGTAAGACATTGAGAACAGGCTTTGTAGCAAGATATTTTTACACCGGTCAACATAAAGTGAGTTCTTCCACAGCTATTTGATTTTCTTGAGTGGTTAGCAAGCAATTTCACAGTGAAGTAAAAGTTTGGCCATCTTGTCAAGAGTCAGCTGAAGCTGTGCAAGAAGTACAAAATTTAAATCCTCTCCTTTTAGTGAACCATGCTATGAATAAGCAATAGGATGAGTGATTTATGACAACATAAACTTCAAAAAATAAAATTCAATTGTTTATGCTTCCAAAGGAAACTTGAATTAAGACACTCTTAAGGTAGAAAGAGGAGGAAAAAAGTTCTAAATCAACTGTTTAAACATCAGGTTTTCTGCTTCTGAAGTATCCCTGACAGATTTTTGCGATAGCTAACCATAATAGTGTTGTAAACAGCGGTTAAAAGTAACTAGACTACTGTAATTTCTCTGTTAAGTCTCTTATCTGTTTTTATACGACAAACCTTGAAAATACTCTATATTGAATATATTGACTGAATCAAATATTTCTATACTGTTGATAACTGCACCTATGGAAAAGCATTACAGGATAGGACAGACAATTACCGTAACACACCCTGTCTTCAACTCTCACATTTTTCTACATCAATGAGAAAATAATTGCAAAGCATATTTATACTTGTAAAGAAGTACTCCTTTTTCTGCCAAGATAAAAAGAGATATTAAACTAGCATTGATTTAAATTTAAATGACCTGTGTAAGTTTATCAGTGGCCTAAGTGTAAGTTTATTAGCATATAACTGACAGCAGTGCAAAAAGCAACATCTACTGCAAAAACCGCCTGCACACTGTATTGACTACAACTCTTCTATCCAAGATGACCAGTTGAGAAACAGAAGAAATTAGTACCAGAAATCATGAACACCTACACAACACTGCTTCTGGCCTGACTACTACTAGCATGTCTTTACTTTGGGCACCTTAAACCACAAGAAAAACTCTGGATTAGAAAGGAGTTGAGCAAGGAGATGAGAAAACCTCATTTCAGAAGCCCCAGCAAATACATACCGATGGAGGATATGACTCTACACAGAGGAAACAGAGGAGGGAAACGGACAGTCACGTACAAACAGGAACAAACAAACAAAAAAGATCAGACAGAAATCAGGAAAGAGCAGATACAGAAAAAAGAAAGGACAGGAGTCAATACAGAGCAAAGCAAAAGATTACTGATAGGACAGACGCATACTCCCTACGCACCTGGAAAACATCAGCCTCCATTTTTGAAGTTTTGAATTAAGCTTTGGTGGCCTGAGTGTGCAAATGTTTTTGACATAACGAATTGTTATAAAATACAGACAATTTAAGCAGCATGCCTATCTTCTACCATTCCAGGAAAATTGAAGATAAGGACCCATAACATGAACCGTGCCTATTTTGTGGTATCTTTTGATAAGTCTTTGCACAAAACCCCACCCGTAAGGGTGTCACAAACAAAAAAAGTCACATTAAGAGGTTACACATAACTTATTAATTGCATTTATTTTATCTTTATAAGATTATTCCACATAAGATAGTAACACGTTGAGTTTATCTATAATCATATGCATACATCTACAGATGCTTATGTGTGCCTTAGTCAAGGAACTGCGGTACCCAATTTCCTAGCAAAACAAAAGATACATTAAAATAAAAATGTCCCCTGCCAACAACATAGTTCTATACGCACTTATGTATATGTTTTCGTTGCAG
>NW_010393085.1:13704-14214 GCF_000710305.1 Buceros rhinoceros silvestris | reverse complement strand
GAGTGCCTTAAAATTAATTTTTGTTTCTGCAACATAATTTGTTTTCTTAAGGCCATATTCGTCTTCTGTTTTAAAATGAAAAATTCCACCTCAGCTTAGCCCCAGACCGACTTTCTGGGGACACGTGTCTTAGGTATTATACAATGCAGACATTTTAAAATGTTTTCATTCTGCACTGGTTTCAGTATTCTCTATAAAGAATATTCACAGGATATCAAAACAAGTCTGGTGGAAGGAAAGCAGTGAGCTTCCCTCTTTCTCTAAGCACGGTCTATCTTACAACCATTGGTTCAAGAAACCTTGGTAGCATAAGACAGTGTTTAAACAATTGACACTTAGATAAAGCTGTAGCTGCCTTGTCTGTGGAATTGCTTCAATGGCAAATCTCTGTGAGGAAGCCTAGATATTTCAGACCCACTCGTTCCACAATCTTAGGCCAGAAATACGACAAGCCAAAACAGATAATGGAAGGACCAGAATATGAATACAATTGTTCATCCTAAGAGGCAC
>NW_010393085.1:9705-13610 GCF_000710305.1 Buceros rhinoceros silvestris | reverse complement strand
CATTCCTGCCGAAATTTTTGAATGGCTTCAAAGGACTTGAACAGTAACCAATACCTTCACTTGATAAAGCTCTATAGTGTCCTATTCCTTACAGGTACCAGGTCTCAGACATATGGTTTTTAACACCAGAGGGGGCAGGCTGAGAAACTACAGACAGCAGCAGTAAAAGGGTGTCAACAATGAACTTTCCCACAAATTATATTAATTTCTGCTTCACGTTGTCAAATAAATTCCATATTGTTCTATGTGCTCCGGGCAGAGGTAAGAACTGATTTTTCTAACAAATTAACATTAAATTAGAAGTTTCATGAATTACAATCACCCATAGGTCACTCATAGCTATATAACAGCACAAACTGATTCTAAAGACTACAATTTACCTCTCTCTAGAGGCTTTCAGACATTGCTTTGGTAGGTTAAGGAAAATTGTGTTTGGAGTTCTGACACCTTGGTTGCTCAACGACATTGTCTGCAAAGGCAGGTTGTCAGTACTTAGGTCATTAGTCACAATGTTTGTTTATTTTTGATGGCCTGGTACCAGGCCAGAAAATTTCAGATCCAAGTGATGAGATTAACTCAATTCCTGACTGAAACATGTGTGACGTTTTACATACAGTTGAGTACAAAAAGACTGATTTTGTGATAATAGAGCTAGAGCCCTCTTTCAGAGCCTGCGATCACAAGCTACAGCAGGAACATGTTAAACAAATAGTGGTTTTATAAAATAAGGCATACAGCATAAAAATTAAAGGGAAAAAGTTCCTCCACTACTAGCTAGTCTTCCCAGAGTTGACACTGCATAGCTGTCTGATGGTGTAGTTATGAGCAAATTTCGCTTTCACCAGGAATAGCTACAGAAAAAAAAGTATAAATCTGAATACGAGACAAAACCAGTGAAGTATGCTTTCTGAAATTTTCAGAAATAAGTAGTATTTGGCTTTTCAAAACCGAAGTCTGTACTTACCTCAAGTCTGTATTCACGATTTCAGTTTTTAGAATACTTTATTTTTATTCTAGATGACAAATATTCTTTCAAATGTAAGTTAAACATGCATGTTAAACACTGAAAAGCAATCAGCATCTCTCTAAAGCCAGATCATTTCCACACCAATCTGCCCACACCAATCTCCATTAAGGCTGCTAGGATAAACTGCTGATTTCATTTCCCTTTTAGGAAGCTATCCTCATAATCCTGCTTTAGAAGAAAAAAAATAAATAGGGCTCAAAGACAGCTTCGACTTAAAATAGTTACTAACTCGTTCTACTCTTGAAGAGGTTTGGATTATTTCACTTCTCTAAAACAAGAGGATGTTGACCAGCTCCTGCAGGTGCATTCTCCGAAAGCACTGTCGTTTTCTAACAGACCTCTCTGTTCTTCTGGGATAGATGTGGTCTTGTGGAAAACCTGGTAAAGCAGTAACAAAAGAACTGTTTGAAACATTTTTTACACTATGCTAAAATATTTGTGCTGTGTTATTCACCTTCACAAGGACAGAAGAAGAGCACAACAGATAGCCATCCAATAGTTTAAGTGGCTGCAAATGAAAGCTACAAGAATGTGAAAGTCCTTCTTTCACCTGATAGAGTACAGTGGTGTCTTTGCTTAGATGCTGCAGCAAAGGAGGAGATGTGGTGTTAGGTTAGTTCTTTAACCAATCTCCCAATTTCTTTACCGTTAAGAAGCGGCAGTGTCCATATGTTTTGTAGAGTAACAACATAGAGGATGCCCAGCTCTTCATTTAGACACTGAGAATTTCAATCTGAAACACAGGGCTTTTTGTCTAACTCCCTGGAGTCTAAAAGAGCATCACTTGCTGAGAACACAGAGGAAAAGAAAAAAAAAACCACACAAGGACGTGTATCTTCAGCAAATCAAATGTAGTCTTGCATACAGCAGGAGGTTAGACAGCAGAAAACTCTCAAGGTTTAAAATAACTTGCAGTCATCTCCCTCCTGCCAGCCAAACACACTGCCACCAGAGTACTCCCCTGAAGCCAGGTACTGACAGATAGTGTCTGCCCTACGCACCAGCAGCACAAAGTGACAAAGAAATTTGTACATTTCAGAACCAAAAAGTCGGTTGCATGCAAATATACATTACAATAACACTGCAATCTAATGCCTTGATTCTGAAATCATAACACAAGCAAACATGCCCTCTGCTTAACTGAACAGACCAGTGACTTCTTCAGAATTCTCAGATACATTACACACAAACAGCCACAGCTCCAAGCATTTGCATGACCTGGACGCAAGTGTACGCTGTGGGTTTTTTCTGCTTGTAGAAGAGAGGGAGAGGGAAATTGCTGAAAATTCTTGGTATTTCTACTGCTACTTAAGCACAAGCCTTATTCAGAAGGGTATCTATTTTGTTCTTTGTGTCGTTCTTCCTCAACAGGATGGAAAGCCATGCTAACCTACTGGACAATTAAGCACTCTTACTTCATTTTGAGACAGAATTCAAACTGTGCATTCAAACAAATGCACATTTTAAGAATAACTGCTAAACAGTACTGGAAATAGTACTTCATAGTATTGAAACTTGGTTTTCAGTACCTGAATGACCAGATGACCTGAACAATACTGTAACACACCCGTTACGTTAGTCTATATATAATAGGCAGATTCTCTGTTCCTTCCAATTGCTGGAGAAATATACAAATTAAGCATTTAGATACCTCTGTAAGATGCCTCTTTCTTTGATTCAGCATCAGATTTAAAAAACAAAGATAATTTATCTTTTAAAAACCCCTTATAACACAAGTCATTGATTCTCACCTTAATGACTATTTCACATCACCAGTTTTTGGTTATAGTAAACCTAAGTCAGTACTGTTTAAAGTTTGGGATTTTTCTTGGCTAAAAAAGAGCGGAACCTTTTTTAAAAACAGTATTTACCTGAGAATCACACTCAAAGGAGCCCCCAGTTACCAGATTTGCAAAATAGTACAGTCTTTTAGCAACCTTTTCCATCAAGAAGGATTACTAGTCTCAATTCAGGGAATACACAGGACCTTGAATACTCCAGGCCCACTAGTTCTCCATTACTGTGTAAATAGTTTAACTTATGGAGTTACTCTTAATTCAACTATCCTATTACGTATTTTGTCTAATTTTCAGTTAATTAATAAAGAATGTGTTTACTCTTACACATACTTGGAATTTTGCTTATTATAAATGCAGCATCTCATTACAAGATTCTTTTGTCTATGTCCAATTAATTTACTTTTCAAATATGTACGAAGTTGCTCTTCTGATGCAAATTACTGAAATCCCGTATTTGAGCAAGTATGTGCAGAGAGCTGAACGTACATTTTCTTTTACAGGTGTTCATTCTTTATACAGTTATACACGCCCAAGTCAACTGAGCTGATTTCAGAAAAAATGTGAACTGCACATGAAGAAAAACAGGCATTACATTTAAGCTACAAGTTCAAACGCTGTTGACTATCTACTTATTTACATTATGTACACCAAACTTAATAATTGAACATCGTCATGAAAAAATTGTAATAAGCACACTTAAATTGTACACAGGGTGAAAATTCAATAATTTATGACAAAAACCAACTTCTCAAATTTAAATTATTACTTTCAAGTAAGAGCCAAAGAATTAAGAGAAATCTCATTACTAGAATTCAAAATTGTACGGACAATTCTGTAAATATGCAACATGTAACTGTTTTTACCTAAATACAATAGAACTTTCAAATGTATTTTACATTTTAAGTCAGTTTTTAAATTACTGGTGTAAAACAATTGTCTCTATAAAGAAGATAATAGAATAGACATAACCTAGGCAGCTCTGGGAGTCAGTAGAATGATTTAATTTACTAATGAATTCTATAATATTAGAACTTCTAATTAAGGTGGTATTGAATGCAATTTCCAGGAAAAAAAAAGGG
>NW_010393085.1:8814-9667 GCF_000710305.1 Buceros rhinoceros silvestris | reverse complement strand
GGGGGGGAGATGAAGTGAAATTCTTAAACATCAGAAATGCAAAATACTTAATAAAAAGAAAAGACCCCATGACATCAAACAAAACACCATCAAAAACTACAAACATAAATACACCCAAGTATCAAGCTTCTTCCAAACTTTAACAGGGAGCGTAGGGCTGGAGCCTACCTCCCTTCTATGCAGAGAGACAGAAACACGCACTAATAAGGGAAAAGAGATACTGAATATCCAAATTCATTCATTTTTCTCTCCAGCATATGGTACCACAACTGAAAACACCAAAGAAACAACAGCAATCCCAGAAAAACAAAGGGGGTTTTGCTGTTGTTGAACTTCGAAAAACAATAAAAATTGATACAAATGAGAATTAAGTACAAAAATTCTTTAAATTCAGGAAATAAGCTTTAGAGGAAAAAACCCCAAACCAAATTTTGTCCAGAGTAGTATTTATCAGCATAAAATGCTTAGCTATGGCAGAAAGTCTGGGTGTTTCCAAAAGAAAAAAAACATCACATAGGAAATCCAGTCTGACTGTTTCACAATCACTTTAAACCAGCAAAAATACAGTAATTCTGAGAAAAGAATTTGCTTCTCCTTTCCTTTGAATGTTACTCCTCCCAATGCACTAGCACAAAAGTTTAGGGACCAAATGAACATTGTTAAAGCTGAACTTTGATTTACAAGCCCTAAATACTAGCTCAGTCTGGACCAGCTCCCTGATTCACCTCAAAACCCTGCGAAACTTTGTGCTATAATCAGACACAAAACCTTGAGACAGAAGCAGGCAGCCAGGGGTGAGAAAGAGAAGTGTTAAGTCAAGGTGCCACTATGAGATCTCAGCAGCACTGCAATC
>NW_010393085.1:0-8740 GCF_000710305.1 Buceros rhinoceros silvestris | reverse complement strand
GAATGCAATCACTAGTTTTGGTTGCAACCAACATATCTGGTTGGTCATACTTGGTGTTCTAGACACTGAAGAGGAACAGGTAACATTTCTTGAAGTCTTACTTTCAAGGTGAAATGACAGAACAATCAGTAACCCCGTGAAATCCAAATGATCTACATTCAAGCAAGACAGGAACCTAAACCTTAGAGAAGGGTTGACTGCCCCTAATTTTCCTGAAAACTTGCCTTTCTGACTCTTCATTTTCTTTTTTATTTGAAAGAATCAGGAATTCCTAGCCTTAACCGCAGGAAATACAAAGTTATCAGTCCAGATCAGTTGGGAATGAATTTCATGGATTAGCAAACAAGAACAATCACAGATCAGAGAAAACACTCCAACAGCACGGCAAACTATGCAAAATACCTATACTGTGCTTGAAAAAGTTAGTATTTTGAGATGCATAAAATTGATAGTTTAGTTTAGTCATGAAAGAATTAAACACGTAAAAACAACTCTGCAACCCTTAGAGATCCCTCCTGAAAAGTTTTTCAGAAAAATTTTACAATTACATTAATATATTCAGAAGTTACTCATCTTTGACTATCTGTAACTTATTTCATAAAACTAACACAAATTATATGTACTCAAATATATGCATAACAATAACCAATTATAATTCAACCTTCGGGTTTACACCTTAGTAAACTCATTTAATGTTTAAATATTTTTTTTCATGTAATGTAATTAACCTTTAAAGGTAACCAAGCAGCTAAGATGCTCATAGTATGTAACACGGGATCATGACTACTCATGAACGAATAATCCGAAACATCAAGTTTTTCTGACTGTTTGACATTTCTTATAGTTTAATAAAAATTAAGATTATTTACAATTACGTAACATGTTTACATAATTCGCAAATTCTTTTGTACACTAAAATAACTTGCCCTACAAGTTTAAGTATACCATACACTTGTTGGGAATACAAAACAAACAATTGAACCCAAAAATAAAAGACTCGGGGAAAGCAGACAAAAGAAAGGTCTAAGCAAGTCTAAATGCATTCCCCTCAAGCATGCAGAGTTTTCATTTTCAGAACAGACTAAATAGCCTGTACCACATAGAGTTTCATTTTAAAATGAGTGCAGCTTACATAAACATGTAGCAGTCATCTTAACCATTTTTACAGATGGCAATTCAACAGTGGAAAAAACAGTATATAAACATGCTTAGTTCAGAAAGAAGCACTTAGGAACTAATTCAAAACATACTCTAGTATTTAATATAAATGACTACTAACAAAGCTTAAACTCAACTATTCCCTGAATGGACAAATGGATACAACAGACCAATGATTATGCTCAGGCAAATTTATGCAGAGTAGCCCTAAAGCAGAAATTTGCCATTGTCATGAAAGTACAACTTTTACCTTAAGACACATCAGTACGTTTGTGTTCTAAAAGAACAAGAGATACTGAAATGTTAATGTCCTAACTACTTTTTTTCCTCTCCTGAATGAAAGACTACAAATCAAATAAAAATAGTCAAACATTTTCTTCCCCCCACCCCCCTTCTAGCACTAAGTACTTATGAAACCCTTACCTTTCAGACTTTCTATAAATCAAGACATTATTAAAAGAATACTTTAGACTTCTTCACAGAAAGGTGGATAAATGATTTATGATGCAGATTTTAGCAGAAATCAATGGGTCGGGGGAAAGAAAAAAGGACAGGATAGGGGCTTCTTTTTAAAAAAAAAAACAAACAACCCTGAATTCACAGAACAATAGAGTCAAACTTCTTTTGATCCCTTCCTGCCAGTTCTTTTAACAACAGTGCCCCTTCATCCAGTTCTTAGAGATACCAAGTTCATGAACTGCAGTCCCCACAGGGATTGCTTCAGTGATCCCAAGACTGGCAACAAGAAGTTTTCTCCACCTCCCCCAATCACCAGGTGAGTAAGAAGAGTTTTCCCTTTGAGGAGATACAGATTCTTTAAAAGGTGATAGAAGTAGGAGCTCCTCCCTCACCTTTTCTGTCATTTCTATTTCCATCAGACTGAAGACGCCTGTCCACGAATGCTGTGTTTTGACCTTTCACTAATGGATGCATATGACGACAAACTGCACCAGGATTTCTGACAATGAAAAAGCCCACAACTGAACTTATAGATAAGAACCAAACAACACAAGCCTCCACATCCTGATCACATCTTGGGTAACATATGTTCTTAGGAGACTTGACATGTGTTTTTGCTACAACTTTTACAGAAAGTGGTCTTACTCAGGGAAAATCAGCTTTCAAGTAACTGGATGTTCCTCCAGAAATAGAAGTACTGTTTGTCACAGTACCAGCAACGTCTGTGTTGTTGGTACTACTGCCTGGCTGAGTAACAACAGGAAAGATCAATGATGATCCTTCAATGCCCACATTACTATAGGAAGATGTCATACAGTTAATGGTATTAAAATCAACACGACCTGCTGTACAGAGGTGCTGAGAGCAAGTTCGTCATCTTCAGAAAACTTTTAAGTTGTCCTCTGCAGAAGCCACTAATTCATTCCCTTCTCACAGACCCCTTCCTCCTAGATGAACGAACACTATTTCAACACTTTGATGACTTTGACTCTTTTTCTCTCTTTCAAAACAAACACACAAACAAACCAGTAGAAGATCACTTCTGAAGACAGATCTTACCTAAGTCTCTCTTAGGCCCAAGGCTACCTTCATCCTCATTTACCTCAACATCCAAATCTGGAAAAGGATTGGCAGGTGCAACATGTATGTCACTTGGAACTTTCTTTAAAGCAAAAGCAGCATTTACTGTATCTAGAGAAAGGGCTTCCAAAGCAAAGAGGCAGATTGCATCTAAGAGGATCTACATTCTGACATTTATCAACTTAATTCCACTGCAACAGATAGAGTAGAAACTGCTTTACCCTTGTCCCCTCTTCCTTTAACCTGTAAATTCCAAGAAAACAATAGTGAAAGAGAGTGCTAGTAGGAAGCTGGATGTGAACAGGGAATTATCTCACTGTCACTACCTGCTAGTGAAACTGGTACACACTGAAAGCTGACACCTTCAGAATAAAAGCAAGGGAAAGTACAAAACTGCATATATCATTGCAAGCAATTATTCAAAAAGCTCATAAGTTCACAACACATGAAGCATTTTCAGACCAACAGTGAAAGCTGTTTTGAAATGCCTGTATAAAACACTGATGCTCATGAATTAGGAACAGCAAGCAAACTTCTACAACCACATTTTCACAATGCTGTCCTAACAGCAGGAAAAGCAGCAGAGACAGAGACTAAAATGTTACCTCATGCTGTCCATTTGAAACTTAGCAACGGGTTGCAAAACCCATGCTCATCTACAAAAGCACTGTCAAAAATGTCTCTTCAAAAAATAAATTTCATATAGGTGTTCTGAGTTCAGTTACAATGCATACTTGGCAATTCCAAGATTACTAAAGGCATATCTGTACACTACCAGATCACCTAGCAGCTAAAATTTGATTTGTACCAGCAAAGGACATATAGTGGCATTTCAGTAGAAGTTACATAGAAAATAGTAAAAAGTTTTTACCACCTCCAGGTCAGCAGTGGGAAGAAAGATGATATTTGATGTAGAAATTCTTGCTAGTAGAAATTTATCCTGTTAATATTTCTCGAGCAAACATGACGCAACAGAGTGAAATTGTACCAAATTAACACTTTGCCTTACCTGGATATGCCATTTCTGGTCTGACATTAGCAGGACTACAGTGAGAATTACTATTCCATCAAGACAGTTTTAAGAATTTCAAAACAGAAAGGCAGACACATTTCAACAGCAATGCTCCACAGAAGACATAGTGCCTGGCCTTCCTACTTCTGCAAGCTAATCTTCAACAACATCAACATGAAAGCCTAATTTTACACTCCTTTCATAACTTGCACAACATCCAGGTAAAAACCAAAAAATAAAACCCCAACAAAAACAACAACCTCATCTACTTGCTCTGAACTATTACTGATCCCATGCCCAATGCCAAAAACCCAAAGAAAACAAATCTGTAACTCTTTCAAGTGCTAGCAACAAATGTCCACAACTTGAGTTAATCCAAAGTATACAAACTCCCAACAGACAAAAAGAATTACACCTGAGGATTTATACCAACGTGACAAGTTCTATGACATACATCGAACAAAACGACTTTCGACAACTATCTTCAGTAATTGTGACATCGTGAACCAGCACAAATCCTTTAGAAAGATGAGACCTCAGGGGAAAATCACCTTAGAACATAACCAAGGAAGGGGAATATGAAAGTTTAAAGCTACAACAAGATTAAAATACTAGCACTGCTTGGACCTTCTTACCAAATCAGGTAAGAAGCAGCCAACACAATGCATTCTAGAAAAGTACCTGATTTTTTTTCTGCCTCAATATGCAAGACAAATACTGAGAGTAATAGTTTTATTTTTTCTAAAAGTATCCCTAGATCAACCATGATTTCACAGAAACCGATCCACTATTCAAATTAATATACACTTTAGTGGATATACGATTTAATTTGAAAGCAAGTATTTCATTAAAGCATCTTGCACGTGGAACATGATTGATTGAACATAATGTGCTGAAAAGTGCTTTGAAGAAAACATTCTTAATTATCTACCAGCAAGCCCAAACATAGGTAGGAAAACTTCTATACTGAAGCAGTGACAAGTCAGGTTACTGAACACCACTACAGCAGAATGACCTTTACTTTTCTCCTGTAGCTTTACTTTTTGCTTACAAAGCCATCCTGCTTTATGCAATCCTCTGAAAGGAGCAAAAGAAGTAATTTTCCTTACAACAGAGCTGGATAGGATGACTTCTGGTAATACACTGAAGATGCTTTTAAATAACCAGTTCTTTAAATTCAGACCCTGAATAAAATAAAGCCTATCTGGAATTCAAGAACTGTGCTTCTTAAGACCACAAAGCTGTATATAACCTTAACAGAGATGACATTTTTCATTTTTGCACTAGAGTCCTGTGCTGGCTATTATGAAACAGTACTTGAAGAGGGAGAAACATTCAGTGTAGTCATCACTGAAGTATAAGAATATTGAAATGCTAGTTCCACTCTGACTAAACTGAGACACACATGGAGTATGATCTATCCGGCAAATTAATCTTCAAAAAGAGGAAAAGAACAAGAAAAAAGCCCAGATGTTAAGAAGTTGCCGCCCAGCTTCATCTGAATGGTTTATTAGCAACATGGTAACTTTGTCTCACCTTCTTACTACATACTGAATTTCTCCAGATCTATTTCAGCTTCTCATGTAAGGAAAAGGCTTCAGTGAAGTTTTTTCTGGTAGTTGTGTGCGTGAGTCTGCTGGATACTAATACCACAGTGCCACCTTTTAAGCACTGACTGACACAGCACAGAGGTCGCTGACCAACTATCCACCTCACACACAGAGACACTCAGACCAGATCCTCAGTACCACAAAACCATCTACACAATCAGGTCCAACTTACATCATTTGTCTGAAGCTGGAGAGACAAATTTGCATAGTATTACTAGCATATTCACAATCTGAAAGCCTTTCAAAGTACAACTTTGACTAACACGTTAACGTTTGGCAGAGTACAAGAACCTATTCTAGAAATGTTTTGAACCAACACCTTCAACATTTGCATACGAGTCTAAACAAGTATTTCAAAACTCTATCCTCCCGTTTAGAAAGAGTGCTTCACACACACAAATTGGCATGATGACATCACACATTTAATCTCAGCAAAACGATTCTCGGTCTTTCAGAAGAACAAGACACCTAATATCATCCTTCAGACAATATTTTAGTCTATTACGTCCATACAGAAATAACAGTCTAAAGAAAATTCACATTATCTAGATAACTGAAAGATAGTTCCAACTTGCAAAAAAAGGCAAATACCAGAAAAGTTTGGCAGGTATTTGAAAGTAATACCCTAATATCAGTTTACTGCCCTTGGCAACACCACCAATTTCCAGTTTAGCTTTATTCTCCTGTTTGAGCAAAGGCAGTGACAGGGATAGGGCAAAACCACAAGTCACAGATATTTCTACTTTGTAACTTGAAACACTCGCAGCCAAAAGTAGTCCAAAAGGCACTTATGAAAAAGTTTGAAGCTTTGTATAAACTCTCTTATAGTTTCTTTTAAAATGTAGAATGTCACGGAAATAATTCTTTCACTGCAATTATGTTTACTTACATTTGTGTGTGCACACATAGGTACTTTCACACCAGGCACTGCACCTACTTCAACTCACAGCAGTGGAAAGCAGAGCATCAGACAGGCCTAGAGTAAAATGTGTCGTTCTGTAATTGAGTTGGATGACTAGGCATAGATGATAGACTTGACATTACACAAAATTTATCAGATGTGATCATCTACTCAATATTTGGGTCATCCGTAAAATATCTTTGGTGTCAAAGAACTAAACCAAAGGCTTTTGCTTGTATTTTTAGTGATTTTGCAGATGTAGAAGTACAGATTTGAACTATCATCCCACTTGAAGATACAGTTTGAAAAATAATTCAGTGAAACATCTTAGGTTTCATATTTATTATGCATTGCAGTACATAAAGAAACATGTAACTGACCCTAACCAAGAATACTTTTGCAGGTCATACTTTGAAGCTACTAACGCTACTTAAAAATACATACAAAATGAATCATCACATGTTCAAAGTCAGGAGAAAGCATCTACAGACCAGTGCAAACAAAAAACTTCATTTAAGCACTACTTATTTTTTGAGAGGCAACTGAAAGACACAAGTTACTACCAGACAGCCTTAAGAATCATATTAACGCGTTCTCTTGGATGACTTCAAAGGCATCCTTTACCATTATTCCTCTGCAACTCAACTAACAGGCATCAGCACAGACCTATCACCAACACCAGGTGGAAAAGACAACACACTTTCAAAATACCTATTCAACTTATCATGTCTTTGTCAAGATGACTAATGGAAGGAAAAATGAGCCTCAATGAGATCCAGGAAACAACAAGAAAAAAAGGACACAGATCCCACAATCTTTACATGTACCTGCAATCATTTACTGTAAAGGTTATGACCCAAGCCAGATAAAAATACATCATAAAAATATAGTTTTATAACAAACATCCATCACACTGCACCCAAACCAAAAGATTAAGATTAAAGGCAGACTTAAATGCTGGTTTTATTCTTCTTTAATAACATCTGTAAAATTTGATGTTAGTAATTGTATGGATGAACTGAAACAGCCTATATATATACACTAATACAAGCTGTTAGAGCATTCTTCAGAATGCTGCTATCAACTGACACCAATCACAAGACACGACAAAGGGCAGGTTTTAACAAATGTTGTGAAATACTTTAAGAATCCTGTTCCTCTCTCACTACTAAGAGGAAATGAATTTAACATTTTTTCTTTTTACATTAAATGTGTTAACTGAAAAGATACTTGAAAAAGGCAGAAGACAATAACTGCTCTTCTGTCAGATCTGGAAAACAAAATTAAAGCTATCTGAACAGACAATGACCTTTGCCCATGCAGGCTTTACCTGGAAGTTTTAAGAGTTCTTTTACATTAAGCCCTCTGAAAACAGAACTGGTCAAGAGGACCTGTTACAGAACAACACAATGCCGTTGTGTCCACAACAGTGAACACCAGCACTAAAAATAACAGCTGCCTATCAATACATCAAGCGGGATGGATGGCCTATCCACTCTCAATATTCCTTCAGAACAAAAGAGGGGAAAACAAAAGCTGCTCTACAATATTAAGCTGAAAAACGTTGAAATGGAGTATTATAAAAGCAATTATAAATGCATTATGAATAGCTATCTTTTCAAGCTGTTTTTATTTAGCTAATATCTACTGTATTCATCAGCTATAAAGACATTAATAGACTTCCAATAGCATCTTTGAACTAGGTCCCACTGAAACCTTCGAAGTCAGTTTTATGCATATCCACCTGAACACAGTGTCTTGCTTCAAGTTTTTCCAGTACTTTCCAACGTGGCCATTCCATTTTTTTTTTTGGTGACAGAGATTTCTTACCAAACTCCAAAGTATAATTATTCTCCAAGCATCTAAGCAACTGCCTTTCCTCTCCTTGTTTCTCCTTGCTAAAGCAAGGTAAAGAACAGCCAATATCGCACTACAAGTCACGTTTGAACGAGGGGGAAACACACCAACTGCATAATCAAATGCTAACACTGGAACAGTATCAAGCCAAAATAAAAGTAGCATCCTTCCACCATATCCACCAATATTACAAGATCAAAACAAAAGAAAACGCATGCTATTTTTCCCAACAGCCAATACGAACAACTGGTAAAATCTCAAATCCGACCTGAAAACAAAACTCTGGACAGAGCACAACTAAGGCCTTGCTACCTCTGGGGCCCTTCTACCTCCAGAGCCAAGTCACACCAGCAGCAGCATCATACTGCAGTCAACATGTCGAAGAGGCAGCGGCAGCTCTTTTACCTGTGAATTTTTTTTTTTTTTTTTTTTACAGAGCAAGAGCAGCATCTGTGGCCCAACTGAGACCACATCTCCTGCTAAGCAGACACTCGCATAAGATCCTCAGGCAGTCAAAAAGGGCTCCAAAAACAAAGACCAAAGTTTTCTCAGTTCGGTGCGTGGGAGAGCGGCAGCAAAACAAGAGCCAGCATCAACACGGGCACCCTCCCATCACCACACCCCTGCCCCCGCACACCCTGCGCCCCAGTGGATCGCCCCCAG
>NW_010393084.1:0-243 GCF_000710305.1 Buceros rhinoceros silvestris | reverse complement strand
GTGCCCGCCATGTGCCAGGGCACTGGAGGGAGGTATTTTCCCTCCACAATAATAACACCCCCCCAACTGCCCGTAACGCCGCGCTGGGGGTGAAGCACCCACCCTCAGGAGGGGTGGACCCCAGGGACTCATACAACGCCCTGGCACCCGCTCCAGCCCCCATCCTCCATCCCAGGAGGGAAGAGCCACTACCCCAGACACAGCCGCGGGGCAGGGCAGCGGCGTGACAGGGTCCCAACCACC
>NW_010393083.1:0-939 GCF_000710305.1 Buceros rhinoceros silvestris | reverse complement strand
TTCTCCTCTTCCTTATTCTTCTTCTTCTCCTTATTTTCAAATTCTTTGTCGTTTTCTTGCTCTTTTTCATTTTCCTTGTTCTTTTTTCTTCTTTTCTCTCATTTTTTTCCTTTTTCTTATTTTTTCCTTCTTTTTCTCTTGCTCCTTTTTGTCATTCTTTTTCTCTTTTTTTCCCTTCTCTTTCATTTTCCTCATCTTCTTTCTTGTGTTCCTTTTCTTGTATCCATTCTGCTCTTGCTCCTATTCCTTGTTTTCCTTCTCATTCTCTTTTTCATTCTCTTTTTCCCTTACCTTCTTCCTTTTCCTTGTCTCTCTTTTCACTTTATTCTTATTTTTTTCTTCATCCTGTTCCTTTTTTTCCTTGTCCTTGTTCTCATCATTGTTTTTGTTCTTTTTTTTTTCTTCTCTTCTTCCCTGTTCTTTTCTTTTTTATTTTCCTCTTTGTCGTAGGCTTTTTCTTCCTCTTTGTCTTTTTCTTTTTGGTCCTCCTCCTCTTCATTTTTCTTATTTTCCTTCTGTTCTTCCACCTCGTTGCTGTCTTCACTTTCTTTGTCCATCCTGTCCTCCTACCTCCTCCTTCTTCCCCTCCTCTTCCTCCCCCTGCTCCTCCCCTCCCCATTCTGGCCCCCCTCACCCCGATCTCCCCCAGGGGTGCAGGAGGGAGTGAAGATAACTCTGGACTGCGCCCAGGCCACCTTCATCTCCTATGACAAGATGGTCATTTCCCTGAAGGGAGGCGAGATGTAAGCCGGGGGGGGACGCTGTGAGGCGGCCATGGGGCCTGTGTCCCCGCGATGTCCCCATCATGTCCCCTCCCTGTCCCCCCAGCTACGTCCTGACGCTGATCACGGATGGGATGCGGAGCGTCCGCTCTTTCCACTTTGACAAGGACGCCGCCAGTGTCCTCACCCCCTGTGTAAGATCCCAGGGGGGCACCTT
>NW_010393082.1:394-9447 GCF_000710305.1 Buceros rhinoceros silvestris | reverse complement strand
GGACTCCATGAGCTTAAAGGTCTCTTCCAACAAAATGATTTTTGTTGAAGGATATCAGACTGTCGAGGTAACACTGTGACTATACAAGAGCTCTCCTCTAACCACCCTGCCTTCCCTAGCCAAAAGCTCCGGTGCTGAAGGGGGTGGCACCGGGCCAGCAACACCAAAGCTCAGTCCATGCCAACGGGGAGCTGGGCAATCGCTCGAAATAAGCCACCACTGCAGATCTTTCCAGCTGCAGAGGATGCTGACTGTGGCCAGCCCGCACTAGGTGGCAGGCTCTAGTTAAGGTACCCAGACTGGACGGCTCGGGATGGAGAGGAGGACGCCTGGTGCTGTTTTAAATACAGTAACATGACAGGTTTCTCCTCGGCACTCCCCTGGGCGCTCTGGCACAGCCCGGGTTCCTAGAAACAACCTCAGAAGCTGTGAGAAAGGGGGTTTCAGGAGCACATCTCTGAGGGCATCGATGACACTGAAGCCAGCACTGCAAACCCCCAGTTTATATTATTTCCAGCATCTTCTAACGAGACTTCAGAGCCAGGCACACCCATGTGAAAGCAGAAAAGGGCCTGTGCACCCAACAAAGACCACTCTGCTGGTCTGTGCCACACACAGACAGCGCCACATGCCAGGGATACCTTCTCCAAGTCTTTTTCCGTGCCTCTGCCATGCTCGTAACACAGACCCACGTTGAACTGGGCTTTGCTGTAGCCTCGATCCGCTGCCAGTTTGAAGCAGGTATAGCCCATCCCGTAATGGCCCGCTCTCATGCTTTCAACTCCTGCAAAGAACACAACGTAGAAGTGGGATAAGAAAACGGACAGGACGCAGCCCCCAAGGCAGCAACCTCCCCCCAGCCACTGGCCCCTCCCTCCACAGCGCCAAAATTTTGATGGGAAAAATGGGAACGTAGCATTTTAGGCATTTTTGTTGTCTCACTGCAAAGAAGGATCAGCACAGAAGCAGCTCGTTTTTTAGCGCTGCAGCTAGTGGTGTATGTGGGGCAGGCGCTTTTCCCTTCGCTCATCGTATCTTCTGTCAGCTCTTCTTAGAGCTGCAGTTCTGCACTCGCTTTTTCAGCTTGCTGGGAAGACCGAGATCTCAGACAATGAGAAAGGATACGAGGATATGACAGCTCGCGTCGCAAAAATGACAGAGATGGCTTCATTTCCAACAGTGCAGGCTTCAACCAAGCCTGGATTTAAAGATGCTGATATAAATCAGGTGGCAGGATGGGACAAAGGGCAGTAAATCTCTCAAAGCACAGTTGAAATTGCAGGAAGGAGGCTTCGGCTTGGGTATACACCATCCCTGCCTTCACCCCGGACCTGCAACAGTCTGGAGGGCCTCCAAAACGAGAAATGTGTGGTCTAAGGACAAAATAAATCCAAGCCCAACATTACCGAGGATGTTCAATGCGATGGAAATGTCAATCCGGAAAATCTGCTGCAATTGGAAAGCAGCTTCCTCAAAACGCCCTTGTGGAGCTGGGTCGCCCTGAGGAGTTACGGAAAAAGCTGTTACAACAGCAAACACATTTTCAGGAGATTCTTTTGTGGAAACTGAGCAGCGAGACACATTTGTACTGTACTCTACCTATCCAGAGGGTGACGTAACCCGCTGTCACGTGTCCACAAACCCCCCTCCATATCCCATGCCATCACCCAGGTAGGGAGCTGCGGACATTGCTCGCCTCCGCTCTGGCCAGGGAGCTTGGAGCCATCTCTCAGACATCACCAGACCTTTCAGAATTCAGCAAATACCTGACCCCACTCGTAACTGCCCCATTCCAAGGTATCGTTAGCCCTCGTTCGCCCTCCTGCATCGTGACAACAGCAGCCCCGGTCTCTGCTGAACAGGCACTGATGTATTTGCTCACGCTTTACCACGCTGGCAGCTCGCCGAGCACCACACGCTCCGAACAAAACCCTGCACAGCACAGACGGTGTCGTTCCTTCCTCGGGAATGAACAGTATTTTTCACTGTACCGCAGCTCCGGGAGGTGGGAGGAGGATTAGCCTGGCCAGCAGCTTCAGCTTCCCAGCTCGTGTCCCAGTTTAGTGCCATCGAGCGGCAGCAGAGCATTCTGCATGGAGGTGCCTCCACGCTCGGGGATGTCACGCAGTGAAAATGCCCCCCGTCACCCAACAGCTTTCCTGCTCAGCCAGCACCCAGAGCCAGGCATGGACCAACTGCTCTCCTCTCCCGAGACCTGCCCCACAACCTGAGAACAAGCTACAGACTCTTCGTACGGCCCTGCAGAAGCGGCACCTCCCAGGACGGGGAGCTCCCCGCTCACCCCCTCAGCAGATCAAGCCTTTCTGGTGGGGGAGCAGCGGTCACTGCCGCATCAAAGCGAGGAGCCCACTCTGCCAAACACTGAATTCACCTCTAAAATCGGGAACTGCCTGCATCCAAGAGAAAGAACGAGCAGGTTTAATCACAAGAACAACAAAATAATTTTGCAGCCTTGTGGCTGTCAAGCTCACGCACCCCCTTCCAGCCCGAAGTCTCTGCCTCTCTAACAAGAGCCAGCCCTGATCTGCAGCTTCAGGAGTGACATCACCTTCCCCAGTCATCGGTTGTTCGGTAAAAACCAACACAGCAACTGCACGTAATCACCCTGCGAAAGATTGCATCGAAACGCAAGCACACAAGACCAGACTGGTGCTACTGGATGGTTTGGGGGTTTTTTTTCCTCCATTTTCATTCAGTGCTTCTCTACTCACACACCTTAAGGGTGGGGATGCCAGTTTGTAGCTCCTGGAACTCTGGTCTGGCCAAAGCAGAGGGCAGCAACTAGTGCTGGGTGTGAGTGGAGCGCTCAGGCTTGGGGTCACGCTGAGACACTTTCCTGCAAGGAAGGGGCCTCAGGCACAGAGGGAGGGGGCGAAAAATGAAAGTTTACCTTTGCACTGCGGAGAACCGGCCCCAGGCGGGAGCTCTCTGGGATTGGGAACTCCTCTACGTGAAAAAAACAGAACATAAAGAGCAGGGTTAAGCAATGCTGCATCGTTGCCTCCTCTCATCCTCTCTCTTCCCAGCTCTTTCCCAGCGGACTCATTGCCCGCTCAGTCAGGGACATTGAGAACAGAAGAACCCGACCAAGCGGACTGTCGCATCAAAAACAACCAAGTGCCGTGCGAATCCAGCCCTGGAAATGACAGCCAGCGAACGCCCCTCCTCCGGACAGGCCCCCGGCCCCAAGCTGAAGACGCCAAAAGGCCAAGGATCTCCTGCTTCTGCCCCAAGTTTGTTCCAAATCGCTGCTTTAAACCTTGGTGCTTCATTTCAACTTAAAATGCAGCGGGTTTCTGCTCCCCAGCGCTGGCTCCTCTCAGCTTTTCTCTCCTCTTCACTACAAAGCCCATTCTCCTTTTGAAAGTCCCAACACGACTAATCAACCCCTCTTGATTCTCGCCTGCGACTCGAAACAGGCTGCGCTGCTCACGGCTTTATCTGAAGCACTTTTCTGCCCGAGCTGATTAATTTTATGACTTTTTGCCGCTATTCCTGAATTCCCAGCATCGGTAGCGAAGTGCAGACCCTCTCGCCAGTGTCACAGGAAGGGTAAAACCGCCTCCTTCTTCCAAGTCCTCACTGCCTGTCTCACAACCGTGCTCCAATCCCCAGGGCATCACGCCGAGATCTCTCGCTTCGGCGCCTGCTCCCTGGCTCCTCTTCCAGGTGATTTCCTTCCGGGGACACTTCTGCTTCTGCCAGGGGATGATGAGACATGCCGCAGGGGATGCAGGTTTAGGTTATCACTGCTGTGCCCCACTCGCTGCCCTCTTAGATATGACCATGTGTTCAGCCACCGTCCGACCGCTTTCAATCAGAATTATCTAACGAAAACGTCTGCGGCCAGCGCTGAGCCGCCCTGCTCCCTCCGGAATGCTGCGGGAAGGGGCTCCCCAGGCAGTTACACTGGCTGCTCTCAGGGGAACGGTGACCTCCAGCCAGGAGGCAATGGCAAGCACGATTGTGTTCACCGTTCCACCCAAACTCATAGAATCTGGGAATTTATTGGTTACGCTTTGCGTTTCTTTGCAGGTCAGGCATGAAATTGTCTGATCGTTCTCCCTGTAAGACTTGATCTCTTGCTCAGGAATTGCCCTCAAGAAGCAATTTGGGTTTTTTTGCCATACATAAAAAAAAAACCTGTCTGTATTAAAAATTCTCAAAACTATTTGATTAAACCACATTAGTACATCGGTGCCTTCAAGAAACTTCATGCTTTGTGTGGACATCTACTCCCAAACCTGAGATTTGTTGTTCACTGAGCAAACGTGCTGTCGTTTGGACAGACCACGAAAACCAAACAGAAACGAACCCCGGGAAGAATCATTTCGAAGTCACCGCAGGGACCTGTGGATGCTGACAGCCAGCCCCACCTCCTGCAGGGACAATGCTCTCACCGAGCCTCAAATCAACCCTCCTTGCATCATGATCTTTCAGGCTCGCCTGTCTCGGAGCAGCTGCCTCAATACCGGGCACACAGCCTCAACGCAGCGCTCAGGTTCCTTCAGCAAACAGACAAATCACAGCCAGGGCTCCCACCCCGCTGCAGCAGACCAGACGAGCAGCTCAGATGAACCTCAGCCTGACGCTGGTTCCTACAAGTTCACCCCAGCTGCTTGTTTCCTCTTTCCCAAAGAACAGTCCAGCCTCGGAGCAGCTGCCTCAATACCGGGCACACAGCCTCAACGCAGCGCTCAGGTTCCTTCAGCAAACAGACAAATCACAGCCAGGGCTCCCACCCCGCTGCAGCAGACCAGACGAGCAGCTCAGATGAACCTCAGCCTGACGCTGGTTCCTACAAGTTCACCCCAGCTGCTTGTTTCCTCTTTCCCAAAGAACAGTCCAGCTGCAGCAGGACACCGCAGGAACTGGGCTTTGAGGAAATTCACGGCTATGCTGCACACACACAACCACATCCAATTACTCCTGAGGCTGTACGTCCAAAGCACGCAAAAGCCGGGAATTTTGTTGGAATTTTCTGTCCAGCTTTATTTCTACCTCTTCAGTCATGATGTTAACACAACCACACATCGTTTTTTCCAGGCGTTCGCTCTACTGGATGCCCAGCGCTTGCATATTCAGCAGCTAATAAATATTTTCTCTTTCCCCACCGTTCATCCTGCACTAATCAAACGTTGCTCAAAGCTACCTCCGAACGAGGAATTAATAATCTGCTCGTAGACGGTCTAGACTGCTCATCCCCAAACATTCCAACGCTTCACGGGAACCAATTCACAACAAGAGCTGGCCAAAATCCAGCCCTTCTGCCTCATGGAAAATGTTAGTGTTTCCAATTGGTTTCATTGTGCTTTGAAATGAAAACACACTTTGGAAACGCCTGTAATCTCTGAATTGAAATAACGAATTTTACAGTCCTGCCAGAGGTAAAATACAGCTCCCCAGGGCAGCATAACACCGAGACGGGCTGTAATCACCTGCATGTTCTCTCTGCGCCTTTAACTTCCAGCAAAAAAGCTGCGAGGGAGGCAGGAATTGTGAGAGAAAAATAGGATGCGATCACGCAGCTGAGGATTTGCTGTGGAAGGCAGCTTTTAAAGGAACAGCATGGAAGTTTTCTTGTTAAACACACTCGAAGTCGCGGATTCGGTCACACCGTGACACGTTACAGCTGGGACGGCTCATCTGCGAAGCCGGGACGTTTGGATCCATCACAGCAGCTCGAGTGAGTGAAACACTGGAAGAAAGGGGGAGGACACGGAATTCTCTCCAGAAGGCCGTTTGGGACAGCAAACTGGAGAGGTGAAGGTACATTCTGCTCCACTCCCAGCCCTGGAGGTCTGTTCTCTAAGGGCAAGGCTTTGCTGCCAGACTCCCAGGCTCTCCCCGGTGACTCATCTGATTTAACAGCCTCTGCCTCTTTTGGGTGCTAAACACCAGAAAATAAATGAAATCCCAAACCTTAGGCAGCTTTTTCTGTGGAAAACAAAACCTACTGTGGCAGGAAGGTATCACCAAGCTCCACTTAAAAACTTCGCAGGGAAAGATTCCCAGGACTTACAAAACCGGGTGGTTTTTTCAGACTCTGGAGTGAAAATTCCTCAGTCTCTCCACCCTGACTTTCCTCAAGGAGTTCCCACAAAATGGATGCACAGGTTAATGCCACAGCGTTACTGGAGGAGGTAGGCATGGGGCAAATCAAATCACTTCTGACACATCCTTGACCACGACACTTGTGGGTGCTTGGGCAGAAAGGGGGAGCAACGGGGGTTCTAAAGTCATGCTGCTCCTGGCAGGACCTTCCAGCGATCAGCTGTTGCATGATCCTCCCCGAGCAGGAGGACTGGCTGCACCAATTAACTCTAATTGGAGTGTGTAATTTTCCCTAATCACTTCTTGGAACCCACTTACACTTCAGGCCCGTGGCAGCGAGTTCCACAATTCACCCCTGCCCTGGCCAAACCGGTGCTGTCTGTGCCTGTTCCCCCCGCCGATCACTCCTGTGCTGCCCAAATATGGGTCTGGTGAAAAATAACCGTCCCTGTTCACCTTCCCTTGGCGCTCCCAGTGTCACAGACCCTCCGACACTTCTTCTGTAAGCTGGAGTCAGTCTCTAGCTGGCTGTAACTTCTCCTTGTCATCCTTTTCCAGGCCGTTTTGTTGCCACTCCCAAGACAGAGCGTCTTCTCCTGAGCGTTCAAGACGTGGCTGCACCAGAGGCTCGCACAAACCTGCGACGCTTTCTCGGCCTCAGCTTCTTCCTTTACCATAATTAACATTTAATTGGCCTCGCCGCCGCTGAGCACTGACTTAACCTTATCAACAACATACCCGCCGTGATTTTAAATGTTCCCTCTGCAGCAGAATTAATTCAACACTCCTGGTTTCGTGTGTGTATTTACAGCTCCGCTCCCCTGTGAGGACTCATTTATCCTCCCTCGGGATCACCCTGGTTTGAGTTCTTGCACAGTCTTTCGCTCTGACTTTCAGACTGTCCTGAATAATTTTGTACCATTTGCTTCTTCCGTCGCCTCTTTCTTCCCTGAACTGCCGCTGGCTGTGCCAAAGAGAGCAGGTTCCAACCAGGGACTCAGAGGAATCCACCAGCAATAGCTCCCCACTGTGAAAACTCTGTCTGGAAGGTTAAGGAGTTACAGGCCCAGGAGCAGCCCCTCCACCTTCCCTCCCAGCAGCTTAATTTCTCCAGTGAGCTTTGTTTTAGGTCCTGGCTGGAAGATTTTCAGGAGCTCAGCGCTGGATGATCTCGCTCCACAGGCCCGTGGACTTCTCAAAGAACCCTTAACAGATTTACCACTGCGATGGAGAAAGCTGGCCTGGGAAACGGCTTCCTCAGTCCTTCCAAGACCTTCTGATGCTTAGTTACAGCACGCTCCTCCAGGCATCGGCCGTCTCTACTCTCTAACACAGTTTCTATCAACTCGGAATTACCTTTTTTTGCAATTCTGTGGCTCAAACAGCCCCCCCCCTTTAAAAGCCACTGTCTAATTTGTCAGTGCTCATCCTACTGCTCACAGAGCTTGGCCATTTCACAGCTGCTGAAGAACAGCTGAACACCGAGTGTGGCCTTAGTGACTTGTCACTGGTTGATCTTGCAGTTTGCCTAAAAGCTCTTCCTGTTGCCCCTCCGTAGGAAACCGTTTGTCTTTGAATGTGTGACAGAGGCACACGTTCACTGCTCAGTGATCACAGAATTGTTTGGGTTGGAAGAGACATTTAAGCTCACCACTCCACCACTGCCCTGGGCAGTCTGGGCCAGCTGAAGGCATCGTTGTCCCCAGTCACTCCCCACAGCTTCTCCCAGAGGTCCATGTCAAGTGATCTGCCAGCGAGGGAGCGTGTCTGAGCGCTTCTTCATCTGCTCGGGGCAGAAGCAGATGGGTTAAACAGCCTAACAGGCAGTTTAGGTAAATTAACCTGGCTGTTTTCCTGGAGCTAATTAGGAGACATGGAAACAAACGGCTCCATTTGCTGACTGCTGGGACCGGTAACCTCTGGCAGGCACTGGGTGTGACAAGCAGCAACAGGTAGTAGCTTAAACCAGCACCAGAGAAAGCCAAAAATCTGGAAGCAAGTGAAGAGTGAGGAACCCCTCTGACCTTTCCTGCAACACCCTACATTCTCTCGGCAACATCAGACTTCCATTTCCCTCAAGTCTATCTTCCTGTTTTTATTAACCTCCTTTGAATGACTGTAATACCTCCTTCCACAGCCCCATCTGCAGCGTAAGCGCCCGGAAGAGCATCCTTGTCTTCCAGCAGGAAGAGCATTCCCTCAGTCCCACCCCACGGACACGAGCCTCCCAGATCACTGGAGCACTGCTCGCCCGAGGCTGCCTGACCGCAACCTCTGTCCACGATAAGAGAGCAGACGCTGGGTGCTGCCGTCGGGTCGCTAAGGCAGCCCAGGGCTGGTAAGGCTCCTCCCTGCCTGCACGAGCTTTTTTGCTCCTCTTTGGACTGATTCATCTCTGAAGTTCTGTCTTTTCACTCTAACCTCCCTCCTCAAGTGCTCCCAGAAGTGCTCTCAACTCTGTCCTGGGGAAACGAAGGCCCAGAGTACTTCTGCCCCAAATGTCCTGCCCCGCAGCACATGGCACGTACCTCCTTCTGCCCAGGGCTGGCTCTCTGCTCGCCCTGAGGGGATGCCTGAGGAGGAATCCTCTGGTGCGACCTCTGGACTTGCTTTCTGCAGGAAGTGGGACCCCAGCTGCGCACTGGGACAGCTGGTTGAGGCTTCAGTCCCCACTGAAACACAAACCAGTCCCTGTTAGCCGTGCAGAGGCTGCTGTAGGAGACAGCACTGGACTGTCGATCTACTCGGCGTCCTTCTCTGCTCTGGCCACAAAGCCAAGCAGGAGGAAAGTTCAGGGAGCAGAGTCCACAGCAGAAAACAAAACTGAGGGCATGCAGGATGCAAAGAGGGAATATGCCAAATCGTTAAGACACTGCAAGACTCCCCTGACAGACCCCAGCCCTCTCGCTCTTTCCAGAAAGCTGGTTGTCAGCTTCTCTTCCAGTCAGCCGGGCCCTCCCATGACCCCTTTCTCCACG
>NW_010393082.1:0-326 GCF_000710305.1 Buceros rhinoceros silvestris | reverse complement strand
TTCCAGAAGGCGTGTTGTCAGGTTCTCTTCCAGTCAGCGGGTCCCTCCCATGACCCCTTTCTCCCCGGCCAGAGCTGCTAACCTGCCTGCTGAGAGGGCAGCGAGGAAAGCCAGCGAGACCTGGGCTCCCTCCTGGCGTCCGGCAGCGACCTCAGCCACGAGATCTGTCTGACCAGCTGCAGAAGCAGCGCACCGAGCGCTCCCTGAAGAAAAGAAAAGGCACGAGTCAAGGAGAACAGCCCCACTCCCTCTTTCTGCCCTGTTTCCACACACAGCTCCGTTGCCAGCAGCCCTCCCACGGCGGCTCCTCTCCCGGCCGGCTCCCG
>NW_010393081.1:6597-9440 GCF_000710305.1 Buceros rhinoceros silvestris | reverse complement strand
ATTTATTATAAAATAAAATCTCAGCTAAATAAAAATTGCAGTTATATCACAGCTGCACAAAGCTAAGCAAAAGTAGAACAAATCGTGTGACAGTCACCCGGTCATTAGGAAATTGCTGTTGCAGCTAAACAAGCTAAACCAAAGCTCCAGGCAGGCCAAGACAAGCCCAAACAAAGCCTTAAGTCCTGAGGCCTTACAGAGCTCCTGCAAAACGAAGTTTGAATGCGTGATAACCTAAAACCATAGTCCATCCTTGAAAAACTCTTTCACAGTCACAACACCTCCCAAACAGCCAGAGAAAGGAACTAGCTCATCCAGATTCCTCTTGGCAGTCACTTCATTTTTCCTTGCAAGTAACTAACTTCTCATTGCTGCTAGTAAAGCTGCATCTATCCTGAGCTAGCTGTGCTAACTGGTGACTACTGTTTCCCTCCTACCCTCGAGAAAATCAGCCTGCCTGAAAAAAACACCAACACCAACCCCCTTCACCCTCCCACCCCCAACAAAACCAAGATAAACACACACAAAAGGCTTACAAGGTTTCTTTTGCTGGTGACAGTTTTTTCCACGCACTGCATGCCAGCGAAGGGCATGCAGGAAAGTGTTTCTTCAGGAGAAAGACCTGGCTTAATACTGAGTCATAAACAGGCCCCTAAGACCTTAGAGCCAGTTTAACTGGGTTCTCTTGCTTGTTCTTCAGCAGTTCCTTACATGACCTTGAGGAAGTCACTGGTAATCTGTAACTTGGGGGTGATTTTCCTCCTGCCAAACTGGGACAGTATTGTCACTTAAGACCTTATGACAAAGCAGATCAAACAGCTATAGATAAAACATATCATTAAAACACAAACTACTATTTTATTATCTGCAAAACTCACCTCCAAGCCAGTTTTGTCATTTCTGACATGGACCCTTTTAACCTGCACTGTAACACTGCACCAGCCCTGAATGCTAGATCCCAGCGAGCAGTCACCTGAAGCGAGGGTTGTGTGTACAGCTGAATGAGCTGCAGGAAAGAAGCTGCCCTGCCTTCCTTACTCCCATTTTTGGCTGCAAGCCAATTATATTCTGGAAGTGAGCATTGGGATGCTGTGCTTTTCATCAGCATCCTTCTGGGAAAAGCCTAGCACAAAAAATGAAGGAGTGGAAAATCATAATACTTCATTGCACAGCTCCTTTACCATTCTTCCCTTAGTCTTGACCTTGCCAGCTTCAGACCAGCTGCTGCTGTGCAGCTCCCTACCATGCTATTACAGCCACTCTTTTGCCTCAGAAACACATCCTGCTTGTGCTCAGTTCACTTATTCTTCATTTTAGATCAGATTGAATAGAACTTTGAAACCAATGAAAATTCAGCTATGTTCAAGATCACAAACGTGTCCAATTCAATGGACTTCCAGGGAAGATAGTAGAGTTTTCAGTTCTAGAAGCAGTAGGGAGTGGGGTCAGCAGAACTGCCGCCTTGGACTTCTGGAGGGCAGATTTTAACCTTTTTAGGAGACTGGTTGGCAGGGTCCCTTGGGAGGCAGTCCTGGAGGGCAAAAGGGTCCAGGAAACCTGGACAGTTCTCAAGAGGGAAATCTTCAAAGCCCAGGAACAGGCTGTCCCAGTGAACCACAAGACGAGTCAGAGGGGCAGAAGACAGGCCTGGCTAAACAGAGAGCTCTGGCTAGAGCTCGAGAAGAAAAAGAAAGTATATGACCTATGGAAGAAGGGGCAGGCCACTCACGAAAACTACAAGGATCCTGTGAGACTATGAAGGGAGAAGATTAGAAAGGCAAAAGCCCAGCTAGAACTTAATCCAGCTACTGCCATAAAGGATAAGAAAAAAAGTTTCTATAAATACATTACTAGCAAAAGGAGGGTGAAGGAGACTCTCCATCCTTTGCTGGATGCAATGGGAAGTATAGTGACCAAAGACAAAGAAAAGGCCGAGGTGCTGAATGCCTTCTTTGCCTCAGTCTTTAATGGTCAGACCAACTCTCTGGGTGCTTGGCCTCTAGAACCAGATGGCACAGATGGAGAGGGTTATCAAGGTTCCATAATCCAAAAGGAAATGGTAAGTGAACTGCTGCACAGCTTAAATGTGCAGAAATCTATGGGGCTGGATGAGATCCACCCAAGAGTGCTGAGAGAGCTGGTGGAAGTGATTGGCAATCCACTTTCCATCATTTACCAACAGTCCTGGCTGACAGGGGAAGTTCCATTTGACTGGAGGTTGACAAATGTGACGCCAATCTACAAGAAAGGCCAGGAGGACCTAGAACGCTGACCTCAGTGCCGGGGAAAGTCATGGAGCAGGTCATCCTGAGTGTCATCATGCAGCATGTACAGGATAGTCAGGTGATCAGGTCCTGTCAACACAGATTTATGAAGGGCAGGTCCTGTTTGATCAACCTGATCTCCTTTTATGACAAGGTGGCCCACTTAGTGGATGAGGGAAGAGCTATAGATATTGTTTACCTGGACTTTGGCAAAGCCTGTGAAAGTGTTTCTCATAACATTACTCTGCAGAAACCAGCTGCCTATGGCCTGGACAGGTGTAAACTTTACTGGGTAAAAAACTGGCTGGATGGCCTGGCCAGAGAGTGGTGGGGAATGGAATTAAATCCAGTTGGTGGCCGGTCACCAGTGGTGTTCCTCAGGACTCACACTGGGGCCTCTCCTCTTCAACATCTTTATGACTGATCTAGATGAGGGGATTCATCAGATGACACTAATTTGGGAGGTAGTGATCTGCCTGAGGGTCGAGAGGCTTTACAGAGGGATCTGGACAGGCTGGATCGATGGGCTGAGGCCAATTGTATGAAATTCAACAAGAACCAGTGTTGGGGCCTGCACTT
>NW_010393081.1:0-6351 GCF_000710305.1 Buceros rhinoceros silvestris | reverse complement strand
AGTCTGCAGATGGTCTGAAATCCAGAAATAGATGCAAGGGGTCTACTTACTCACAGACAGGATGCCAGGTGATTTATCAGCCAAGTGAAATGTAATTCACCAATGTAACTGGTGGAAGAGTGGGCAGCAGGAGGAGGGAAGTGATTGTCCCCCTGTACTCAGCACTGGTGAGGCCACACCTTGAGTCCTGTGTCCAGTTTTGGGCCCCTCACTTCAAGAAGGACGTTCAGGTGCTGAAGCGTGTTCACAGAAGGGCAATGAAACTCATGAAGGGTTTAGGGAGAACTTGTCTTATGAGGAACAGCTGAGGGAACTGGGATTGTTTAGTCTGGAGAAGAGGAGGCTCAGAAGAGACCTTATCATTCTCTACAACTACCTGAAAGGAGGTTGTAGCAAGGTGGGGGTCGGTCCCTCCTCCTATGTTACAAATGACAGGAGGAGAGGAAATGGCATTAAGTTGTGTCAGGGGAAATTTAGCTTGGATATCAGGAAAAGTTTCTTTACACAAGAGGATCATTAAATTGGAACAGGCTGGCCAGGGAGGTGGTGGAGTCACCATCCCTAGAAGTGTTTAAAAGACGTGTGGGTGTGGTGCTGAGGGACATGGTTTAGGGACCCTGGCAGTGCAGTGTGACCGGTTGGACTTCGTGATCTTAAAGCTCTCTTCCAACCAGATGATTCTGTGATTCTGTGTGATTTCCTTAAATTCTTGGTTCCCCCTATCCTGATTGCTCCCAGCTCCCAATTATACCATCATTTCTATTTTGCTCTAGAACAAAAACACGGAGATGCCTATATTCACAATTACTCCTCACCGCTCCCTACAGTCCAAGTGTTTTTAAGCAGAAGCATGTCAAAAGATGCTTAGGTTTTCTACCCACTGATATTTGAAAAGCAACTCCTCATCAGGCCTGCAGGTCACAGTGCAGACTTGCAGTTATTGTAGGACAAAACCACACCCAGCAAAATCTCACAAATTCTTCTTTAACAGGGTTAGATTCCCTGGCAGGCTCAATGCGAAGTTATGAATGTTACTTTATGCACTGGAATACTACCCTGTCCTCTTTTCTTCAACATACCCTGGTGCTTATGCTGTTTCTGAAGTATGCTCTTCAGGTCTGCAGGCACTGGATTTTCATAAACTATAAAAATCTCAGCAACTGTACATAAATTACTCTATTTTATATCTCAGATTTACAGTGATTTTTGTAAATAGGCAATATGCAAAGCATTCTTTACTGTACCACTTAGAAGAAATTATGACAATAGCTGATTGTTTCCATTAGTGATTATTCTAGAGGTAGAAATTACTGTGAAGCTTAGCTGCTACATGAGTGGTTTGAATTATAGCTGCAGGCTAAGTTTAAATCAGAGCTTTCTTACTGAAATTATCTGAATCTCCTACAGACCTGATGCTATTAATCTTCTCTCCAGAATAACTCCTGAACTTTTCTTCTCTTTTTAGGGTATTTGTCATCTCCAATTGCTCAAGTTAACCTGCTTAACCTATGGGCTCCCAAATGGGTCTGTATCACAGCACAGAGGCACTGCAGGCACAGAAAGGTCCAAATTGCACCTTTCATTCATTTTTCTCAAAAAGAAATCATTCCTGAGGGCTGCTCTCAGATGGAAACATTGCCACATGACTCAGACACTCCCATGTGATTTTCTTTACTAGACTTCATACAGCATTTTTCTTCAGAGCACTTCTGCTCCTCTGCTTATGACAATCAACGAAACCAGGCCTGCCCAGGGAAGGTATTTAATGTCACAGCATAAAGGTTACTCAGCCCATGCTAGCCTGTTCAACACTGCACATTTCTAGCACTCCCAATTTACTTCTAAGTACTCCTATCCAAAAGTCTTCTATAATTAGGCCAAACACACTCAACGCATAGGTCACTGTTGTTTTCCAATGTTTCAAGGCAGTCATCCAGGACCGTTACATACTCTGAATTGACTGAGCGTGGGGATTACTTTATCTTCAGGGAAGATGATGAGCAGCATTTCCCACCCAGTTACTGAGCTGTCTTTACTAATTTATCTTAATAACATCTTTGTGTTTTGACTCAGAAGGAAAGAGATCAAAGCAGAGAACAAGGCAAGAATACTCTCAAGATTAAAATTAGCCAGAGGCAATCAGCAGAGCAAGTAAACAGCTCTTCAGCAGTCTGAAGAAAAGCTTGGTCTAATGTGAGCATTTTTATGCTCCTGCAAGCTCTCTCCCACTTAGCCCAAGCTGGCTTGGGAGGTCACATCTGCTGCTCATGCTGTTTCTTCTTATCCCATCCCCAATTGCCCTTTTCGACCCTTGAACTTTGGTAACCAGTAACATTACAACAAAACTGGTGGTTCTCCTTTTCTCCTGAGACAGCACAGAACCGTGTCCCTTCCAGGAACAGGGGCTAATCTTAAAACTACACCAGGCAGCTCCCGGCTTCACTTTAACCCTGAGCCCTGGCATGATGAGGAATAGTCACCTGTCAGCCTGAGGTGTGGTGCTCAGTCTCCTCAGCGTAAGATTTGGTGCTTAAAGGCTCAGTGCATTTTAGTGTTTTCAAGACTATCCCGTTTCCCTTTGGCAGGAGCAGAGGACTGAGCACACAGGAGGTGGGGGAGCCTATGTTTTATCTGAAACTCAATATGCCTCACTTGGTACCTTCCCGTTTCTAATGGTCCTCTCTGTTCAGAGCTTCTCATCTCTGAGAAATGAAAATGCTTTGCTCTAAGTTGGCTCCACGTCACACCCTGAACAGAACAACCTAATCAGAAGGGAAAATGAGAGTGAGATTGCACTCCTTGTCCGTCTGCTTGGGGGCCTAAAACATAACCACCACTTATTTTCTTGGCTCTCTTTTATATTGAGAAGACAGACTTGATGCAAAGGAGCAATTCAAAGTCTTCATTTTAGCTTCCACTGGAGCTTGACCTTTAAAAAGGACTTTGTTCCCAGTAAGCTCAGGAGTCACTGCAATCTAGTTTAGAGGGTTGTTTTTTTTTTTTTTTAGATCAACGAGCATTAGGTCTATCCTGTGCTTTCACCTTGCTCAAAGCCAGAGCTGGGCAGAAGAAGCTCAAATTTGATTGAGTATCAATGCGTACAAATACAAGGTCATGTGCCTGGGAACAGCAGACACACACCACGGAACAGGGAGTCTGATCCTGCTAAGCAGCAGCTCTGGAAAGGACGTAGGAGGTCAAGCAGAAGAGTGCCCAGGTGTCAGCAGCACTGTCCTGTGGCTAAATGAACACCACTGCTATCTATGTAGGAGCACACTGAACACAGAAGAATTACGCCCTCCGTATTGTGCAGCAATGGGACTGTTGCTGGCACACTTGAGTCCCAGACTTGGCTTTGAAGCATTGGAGATACAGAGAAGGCATTTGCAGTTTGTGAGTGCTGTCAGTTTTGTGGGCCCTCTCATCTTTCTTTCCTTCCCGAAGCTTTGTGTACGCTATAGCCACCTTCTTTGCTAACAGTCTATGATGGAGCCCCACACTAGGGGACAGAAGACTCCAGGCAGCTTTTAAAAAATTACATTGGGCAGGTGCAAATGTTCTTGTGTTAAATTTCTGTCTAAAAGGCAGAGCCCAATTCATCCAGTCTCTTCACATCTATTGCTAAGAAAAGAAAAAGGAAGAAAGTCAGCACTAGCCTCAGAGAGGTGAGGAATCCTGTCTCTGAGACTCCCTGATGTGTGCTGCACTCCAGAGTTCAGGTGGGATACATACCTAGCTCAGCTTAACCTGGGAAGCTTTAAATGAGAAAGTAATCTTCCTCCTAGGTCACAGCCTGACTGGAGACCAGAACTTGAGAGGTTCTTCATGAAAAGCCTGTCACAGTGCTGGAAGCCAGCTCCCAGAGCACAGGTGATGAAGGAGTGAGGCATGCAGTCCCATGGCACATAGGGGGCCTGGATTCAGCTCCATTCCATCACAACCTGCCATCACGGGAGAGCCGTGCACTGACTCCAGTATTTCCTTTAGCAAGAAGGAGGAAAAAAGATCATATTTCAAACATCTCATAATTTTAATTTTCCTTGTCTGTAGTACTGCTTTGGAAAAGCTAACTTCTGTCCCTACAGGTTTTATTCCTCACTCACTGCCATCTTCCTTTGATTCATTGGTGAAAACAGGTCAGAAAGGTAGAAACACTAGTTTAAAAATGTTGCCTTCTCAAAACTGCTTCTGGCAGCTAAGGAATAGGAAGTGACCAACACCCAGCTATTGCTTTTTAACCAGTTAAATATCTAGCCATTGCCTTTTTTTTTTTTTTAACCCAGCTCAAAGGCCTGTCAGATTTATCACGATATTCAAGGCTCTGCCATGCATGTCAAATCAAACAGCCACTGGGCTCTTCCAGCTACCACTAGGCTCATTGGAGCCGCTATGGAACTTGATGAACAGCACTAATTACAATTTTCCATGACAAAGTGGCTTTAATCTCCATGCAAGGCATGCCTGGCCCTGTTTAATCAGGGAGGAAATGGGGCAGAGATGAAGGCCGAGTGATTAGCTCTTCTGTCTCCCCTTGATAGCCCCTCCACAGGAGAGTGTTTACAGAATACAAAATGCATCAAAAAGTTTCTTGAGACCAGAGAGTAACACCAGGTGGGTCAGCCACATCAGTGGCACGAACAAAGAACTTGTTCCGGGCTCACAACCTTGGTATGGCTGATTTCACTCCTTTAAGTGGAAACATGGACAGTATCTCGCTTCCCACAAGGCTGTTCACGATCTGGCTGGGGGCAGGCAAGATCCTAAAGTCACAGGATCTAAGTGCTTCCAGACCAGCATGCTTTTGAGCGATGGGCCCAGCGTCCTCACATAGGAGATGTGAGAGTCTTGATCTTCTGGCATATCCTGGGTCTCCCATGGGGACAGCAGAGCCCTTGTCTCCACCACAGCACTCTGCTGCTTTGAAAACCTAGAAAGGACCATCTCAGCATAGGGGATGGCCAGTCTTTTGAATCCTGTGCTGCTGCAGCAGTCACAGCAGATAGTGACAGTGTGTCCCTATCACCAGTAGTGATGCGTGGAAAAACTCCGCAATCAAGATAGATTGTGAAGCAGGTATGTTTATTGTGATTTCAGCTCTATAGAGTTGGGTGCAGCGAGGGTCGCGTACCCTTAAGGAGGCTTGCACACCACACCGTAGCTTTGGCCTCTTATTTAAGGCAGTAAAACATACATATTCAAAGGATTGCTCAACCGCCTGGTACACATGGATTAGAATCTCCCGCTCCTGATGTAAATTAGGTCTCCTCCCCTTTGCACATGCGCAGTCTTCTTACATGTTACAGGTCATACAACGTCATGCATCGCATGTCTCATTAACTCGGACTTATGCCTCCCCTGGGAGGAGAAAGTAATATTCAACAGTCTGTTAAGCAGGCGCAGTTCGGGGAGGGCTGGTCATTATCTCTGGTATCTTTATGGCTCGGATCCCTTCAGGCCACATCCTCCCTCGTGGCTGTAGAGACAATAGTCTTCTCCTCTTTATATCGTCCCAAACGATGAGGCGTCAAGTGATACGACCCTCCGCCTAAGCCTTGCATTCTTCAAGTGATAAAGGGGGCTGGTGAGCAAGGGCGGGACGTAACACTTCGTTTCCTCTGTTTACCTGGAGCTTCGAGCAACTCAAAGGCAGGCAGGGCGGGCAGAGCATTTTTAGCAAAGTTATCTAATATTCAAACCTGTGGATATTTTCTACTTTCCCAACTCAGTAGCACCTCAGAAAAGGTCAGTGTCAACCTGCGCTTGGTCACTCCCACACAGAACCATCAGTGGTCCCTCTGGACCCAGCGATAGTGTCCCACACAAACTTGCCCCTCTCTACCTGCCTTAGTGTGAGAACCATGATCTTGGGACATACTGTACTTCATAGGTTTTCTTTCTAGAGTGAAAAATGGCCCTCTGAAAATCACGTATTTGACTTTTTCCCCCTCTTGTATTAGAGAAAACAGGAGAGAAGAAGAAATAGAAAAGTCAGTAAACTGGAGAAAAAAAATTATAAAAAAGGCTTCTACTGTCAAAAGCAACTAGAAGCAATTTACAGTGCGAGCCTTTGGGTGTTTGGCTTTTTTTTTTAATGGAAATCATGGGCATGTTATAATGCCAAATAGCAATGTGATATGTTGGATAGCTGTACCACACGTATCTTTGCAATATGGGATAAACTAACTTACCTGCAAATTTGCCTTTGTGTGTTTACATATATAAACTCCTGCTTCAAGGCTTTAATTTTGACTGTGTTGTTCACTTTTTTGATGAAAAAAATGGAAACAGGCATCACTTTACTCCTCACCCCCTTAGCATTAAAGAGGAAAGCAGGAGAGCTCTACAAACCAG
>NW_010393080.1:0-243 GCF_000710305.1 Buceros rhinoceros silvestris | reverse complement strand
GCCCGCGTTCCTGTTTTCATTATTAAAACGAGCGCGAAGGCACCGGGCACCCACGGGGACTAAATTTGGTCTCAGGGAAAACCAAAAATACTCCCCCCACCCCGGAGGAATTTGCATCTCGCCGCTGCTCGAAGGCAGCGCGGTGCTGAGCAGCTCGGGAACACAAACCGCAGCGCGGCCGGGCTAGGGGCCAGGGCCACCTGCCACCCCCCCCGGGGGACCCCCAGCGCCGCCCGGCCCCGG
>NW_010393079.1:1164-1579 GCF_000710305.1 Buceros rhinoceros silvestris | reverse complement strand
CGGAAACCCTGAGCCGGTTTCAACGGCAGCATCCCTCTAACCTTTGTGTTTCGGTTTGTTTTCTCCAGGTGTACCCTCAGAAACCAGCTTGTCGTATTCCCTTCCAGAATACACGAGAGCCGCGATTACCTGGAGGGCAGAGCCACCGTCTTCCACTCCCGGTTCCTCTCGGCGTGGGCGGAAACCCTGAGCCGGTTTCAACGGCAGCATCCCTCTAACCTTTGTGTTTCGGTTTGTTTTCTCCAGGTGTACCCTCAGAAACCAGCTTGTCGTATTCCCTTCCAGAATACACGAGAGCCGCGATTACCTGGAGGGCAGAGCCACCGTCTTCCACTCCCGGTTCCTCTCGGCGTGGGCCAGCGCCGGTGTGGAAGCGAAGCTGTCGGTGGTCCTGGGCCACTTCATCCTGCCACCC
>NW_010393079.1:573-857 GCF_000710305.1 Buceros rhinoceros silvestris | reverse complement strand
GGTGAGGGGCTGGCACGGGCACAGCCTTGCTCTTGGATGCTCTCACAGTTATTTTTTGGTCCGTGGCAGAAATCAGGAGGAAAATCGGTCGCTTCATTTGGGAGCGGGCGGAAGATTTGCTTGCAGAAGAGGTAAAGGCTATGGGGGTTGTAGCTTAATAAACCAAAGAGGGGTTCTGTGAACTTTGGTTTCCATCCCGGAGCCTCGGCTGGGAGAATCTCCCTCCCCAGGGAGGTGATGATCTCCCTCCCCAGGGGTGCTGGTGGCCCAAGGCCGGTGCAGCG
>NW_010393079.1:0-314 GCF_000710305.1 Buceros rhinoceros silvestris | reverse complement strand
ATTTCCCGCCTCCTAACGCCGCCGCTGCCCGGGAGCGCGTCCCTGGTGGTGTTTCGCGGGGTTCTGTAACTCTACCCGCAGCCCAATGAGGACCGAACGGACGAACCAGAGAGGGATGCGCTAGACCTGGCTGAGAGGTTGAGAGGTATTTCGGGGCCCTGGGATTCGGACGCACCCCCCGAACTTCAGGAGGTCCCAATGTGCAGGAAGTAACGCCCAGGTTTCCCCCCGCTCTGTGACGCAGCAGAGATGACGAGACAGGCTGTGGAGCGCCCGCCCGGGGGGAGCCCCTGTGCCGCACCCTCCAGGAGTAC
>NW_010393078.1:0-1154 GCF_000710305.1 Buceros rhinoceros silvestris | reverse complement strand
GCTTAGAGATGACCTCCAGAATGAGTTGTTCTGTCCTTTCCAGGGATGGAGGTGAAGCTAACTGGCCTACAGATTCCTTCTTCTTGTCCTTTTTGAAGACTGGGGTGACATTGACTTTCCTCCAATCCTCAGGCACCGCTCCTGTTCTCCAAGACCTTTCAAAGCTGATGGAAAGTGCCTGAGCAGTAACATCTGCCAGCTCCCTCTGCACTTGTGGGTGTATCCCATGGAGACCCAGGGATTTATGGGTGTTCAACTTGCCTAAATGTCCTCTAAATCAATCCTCCTCAACCAAGGGAAAGTCCTTCTGTCTCCAGACTTTCTCTCTTACTTCCAGGGTCTGAGATTCCTGATGGCCTTGTGGCAAAGACTGAAACAAAGGCAGCAGTCAGTAATGCCACCTGCTCCGTATCCTCTGTCTCTAGGACACCGATGTCATTCAGCAGCAGGACTGCGTTTTCCCTTGTCTTTTTTTCCTACCTCCAGGTACTGAAATTCCTTAGGGCCAGTCTTAGCAATAAATACAGAAGCAAAGGTGGCATTAATTAACTCTGCCTTCTCTGTATCCTCAGTCACCGGGTCACCCACCTCATTCAGCTGCAGGCCCAGATTTTCCCTAGTCTTCCTTTTGCTACTGATGTACTTGAATAATCCCATTTTGTTGTCTTTTACATCCTTTGCCAGGTTTAATTCCAAGATGGCCTTAGCCTTCCTCATTGTATCCCTACATTCTCTGGCACTGTTCCTATATTCCTCCCAAGTGACCAGTTTGTTTTTCCACATTCTGTAAACTTCTCCCATTTGAGTTTTTCCAGAAGGTCCTTGCTCAATCCATGCAGGTCTCCTGCCTCCTTTGCTTGATTTCTTACTCACAGGAATGCACTGATCTTAAGCTTGGAGCAAGTGGTGCTTGAGTATTAATAAGCTCTATTGGTACCCTTAACTTCTAGAGTCCTAAATCATTGGATTCCTCTAAGTGGATCTTTTAAGAAGCCAGAGTTAGCTCTCCTGAAGTTCGAGATTGCAATTCTACCTATTGCTCTGCTTCTTCCTGATCCTGGATCCTGAACTCCAGCATCTCACGGTCACTGCAGCCAAGGCTGCACCCAATCTTTACATCTCCAACCAGATCTTTTTTGTTCATTAGCAAAAGG
>NW_010393077.1:707-9106 GCF_000710305.1 Buceros rhinoceros silvestris | reverse complement strand
ATGAACTTTGGTTAGGCCACCTTTTCTAGGCGCCTCCTTGCGTGGAGCAAGCAGTGCTCTCCTTGAAAAAGGCTGCTTGGTCATTCAGGATGCTGCCGAACAAGACTGTCATCTCCTGGGTCAGTCTTGAGCGACCAATGTCCTGAACCGCCTGCAAGCAGGGTTGGGTCTGCAGTTTCCAGTGACATCTTTTCACCTGCTGTTTCGTCCCTCGCCTGTCGCTACAGGGTTTTGCAAACAACAGTAAACCCTTCAAGCCTGCGCGGTGGATTTTTTAGGTGAGGCGCAGTGTGCGTGGAACTGGCCCCACCCTTTACAACTGAGGTTCATCTGCCAGGGTCTAGCGAGCTTGGACGGTAACAGTGAAGTCCTCAGGTCGTAGGTTTGGTTAGAGTATCCTTCTCTTAGATGGAGCCTTACAAGGCTAAACGAGCTCCATCTGCCCAGGTTTGGAGTCAGAGTCGTCCTTCTCCTAGGATGGTTGCCCGAAGGCTAGTGAGCCCATCCTGCCCGTGGACACACTTTGTCTGACCCTTCAGTTGAGACCTGTCTGGCTTGGGAGACCCCACCGGAGGCACATGCCACCACCAGCACAGCTCTCAACCTCACAAGGGCACGCAAGCTCACGGCAAGGGGGTGCCCGTGAAAGAGACATCAAAGGTGTATATGACATACAAATAAGATTGTGAACAAATTGTTTCAATGCAATGATTTACTCTGGATGTCCACCATGCAGACAAGGAAGAGATTTGGGTAAAAAAGCATATTTTTTCTTCTTCCAAGTGTCTTCTCTCAAAAGCATGTGATGTCACTGATGTCACTATATGCATCTATTCCCAATTCTAAGCATTTCTTTAGATAACTTTTGCCACATCCAATCACATTTTAGATAGTAGACAATTCTAGAAAAGGACATTGCTCCTTCCTTTTTTAAAACATTGTGGAAAATAAAGCTAATGCTAAGTATGTTGTGTTCACATTTCGTTATTATATTTACAAACCCAATGGAGTTAAGACAGAGAAAAAATAACTTGAGAATTTCCTTGCCAGCTATCAACGTGATCCAAATCTTGACTATATTCTTACATTTTTCAATGTGTGCACTCACTTTAAGAAATTATGGGCACTCAGCCATTGTTTTCAAACTGAAATACTGACATCTTAACGTTCTGAACATTGATGTCCAGTGCTTGACTTCAAATTCCGACTGATTCCACAATCTGCAGCTCTGAAAATTCTACCTCTCAGTTTTTCAGTATTAAAACACTCAAAAAGAGTGAAGATGAAAACGGTCATACTAGACCAAACTAAAGTTTTATCCAGCCCCACATTCTGCTTCAGAAGCAACTGTAAGTAAATGCTGAAGGAGGAGTAAGAGGAAGATTCTCCCATAATAACTATCTCAACCTCCAATTATTTTCAGCTCAGGGAAATTCCCAAAGTGGTCATGATTTTGCATGCTTATTGATCCCCCCTCTCACCGTCACCATACTTGGATTTCTCTTTCGTATGTTTGTCCAGCCTCCTCCTGAGTCTGTGAAAATTTTTAATTATCCACAACATCCTTAGGCAAAGAGTTCCAAAGGTCAATTTCCTGCTGCATGAAGAACCACCTCTTCTGTTTCGAGCATAACTCCATCCAGCTTTATTTCATGCTGGCTGTTCTTTTTGTGAGAAAGGGCAGTGAATAATCAATCCGTATCCAGTTTCTCCTTGACGCTCATGAGTCTATAGTACCATAGTCTCATAATCTGTTCTCTTTCTCCTCCCAGGCTGAGATATCCTGTCTGATTCAGCTAATCCTTGAATGACGTTTTCTTGGAAATACTCAGTATTTGAGAAAACTGTCCTTAAATGCACAGCATTTTTTTGTAAGTGTATGTATCTGGATCAAAGAAGCATGCAGAGGAGGACTATGGCAAGACTTTAGTTCCCGTTACTTAGCACAGAATTAGGAAATTTGGGCTAGGATGAAGACCTTCCTTGCCGTAATCTTCTTGAGATGTATGTGCCTCAGAAAGTCAGCATGTTTAGCAAGGGGCAATGTAAAATCCCATATTATTGGGGGTATTGTTGCAAAGGCTCTGCCTGAAACATATTCATTTCAAACTACTATTTCCTGGCGCTCAGGACACACAGTTTAGAACCCTCTCCTCAAATCAGGTTCATGGAAACTTTCTTTCAAGTAAAGGGAGTAGTCTATACTTTGTCAACAGTAATAATGGCAGTAACAGTGCCTCCATACTCTTTGTACTTCCACTTACTAGAACCAAAGACATAAGGGAATACAGGGTCATTTGGATTCTGGTTCTAGTTTAGAAGATTCTTTCTGTATTTCATGCTGAACAGACATTGCGGATTGGGTCTCCGTGCATAAGGCCTAATAACAAAACTTGAGGATACCCTTGCTAGTCCTAACTAAATGCTGCTATCCTTTTTTGCGGGCTTAACAAGTTTTGAGAAAGAAAAACTTTCAAAAAAGGAATTTGAACCCGAGTCTTCCACTAAGATCTTATTTAAACAAGATTCTGTACTGATACCTTGACCAACACCTTAAAATAGAGATCACAGCAGAGCTTGGTAGGGAACAAACAGCGTATTTTGTGCATTTTAAGCACTAAACTCTTACTAACAGCAGAAAGCTAAGCTCTAAACAGATTGTCAGTCCTTCATTTTCACTAATGCAAGGAAAAATTCAACACTAGATACTATCTTTTAACCCTCTGTTTAGTGATCTCAGCGACACACAAAGTACATAAATTCACTCTTCTCCAGACTACGTAAGCAAAATGAAGGACATGAAAATGGATTCAGTATTAACTCCAAATTCCTTTCCTTTTAGTAGAGTGATTCAAAACAACACAGGTGTTTTTTGGGTTTTGGGATTTTTTTTTTTTTTTATCATAGTTCCATTTGATTAATGACTAGGCAATATTCTAGAGTAGATTAATAGCATTGGAGATGAAAGGGAATTTTTAAAATATTTGTCCTCCCCCCAGTATAAAGAGGATTTCAGTCCATTTAGATAATTAACATGAAAACAGTGGCCTTGGTTTTATTCTGATCTTTGCATAAATATTCTCCAATTAATTTGGTAAAGCTTATGATATTGCCCACATGTAGGGACTGCAATGAGCTCTTCCTAGCTTTACAGTGATACAACAGTACTAGTTAGAATCCCACCACCAGAGTATGTGCAACTATAACCTATTGACAAGTTTGTTTTCAAACAGCAACCATTATATATGCAAGATACAAAGTACTGAAAATATAGATTTCATAGGCTGAAAGAATAGAAAAAATGTTTTGATCACCTAACATACAAGAGCCAAAGAACACCAAGTCATCTACAAATGTTAGTGATAATAGAAATACTTCTGAACATCCATGAAAAATGCAACTGAAGAACCACAAACTCAGCAAAGAAGCCATAGAATGACATTGGGTCAAAATAAATCACTGCAAATATTTATGAGAAATTAAACCATAAAGGCATAATAAGTGAAATAGAAGACTTTCCAACAGAACAAGCCTTTATGTTATTGTCACAATGGAAGTGTAGTACTACAGGAAAATCACTGGACAAATACTTTAATAAATAAATAAATTAATAAGACCCTACAGTGCTTTGTTGTAAACTATCCCAGGATAACAGAATAAATCAGTTCTATGAGGAATTTTGCTCTGTAAATAAAAAGATTCAATAAATTCCACTGTAAAAAACCCTCTAAGCGAAGAGGGCTGGACTTGAGAATAGAAGCCCAGGGCATGGGAAGTCACGTGCCAAAGAACACAGTTCACAACCAGAATATTAAGTGTGCAGGGTCAAAAAGAAACAAAGTGAGAAAAGGTAACAAAAGAGTATAACCATAGATCTTAGACAATCTAATTAGAAATAAATCAAATATGTAAATGGTGAAGCTTAAAGACACCGTTTCTCAGAACAATAGGAAGTTACTCTCTGAAAAAGCACATGCTTGAGAGAAGACTACTCTGAGAAATAGTCACCTTGGTAGGCATAAGATGGCCTTAAATCAACCAGGTCAGCTTGATAAGCTGTAGACCTTTATCTAAGCACAGTTCAAACATATCTTTAGTCTTTAATCACAATAAGCAGAAAGAAGTCAAGGATTAAGAATATCCAAAGTAATATGTAAAGTGATCCTAAAATAATGACGTTAAATGCATCTAGCAAGAGATAAGTTTTATACAAACAAATGTCATGAGACTAACTTTCGAACAGAAGTATTCAGTAAAATGCATGTTAGTCAAAACCCCCAACCTTAGTATCAAAATATAAGGCAGCACGGTCCTCAAATGTGGCATTCATGTTGCTCCCCAAATCAAGAATATTTCCATTGATAAATGTACATATGGGGGAGGGGAGGAGATAAACAAGGAAGGTAAGTTGCAAACCAGTGGAGTTAAGTGAAAGAATTTAAGACGCTACTTCAGCTAAGCAGAGAATTGTCAAAATCTGCAAAGGCAGCTTTCATGAAATGAGGAAAATTATCAGAAGCTATAATAGTAAAAAGGTAAGAAGGAAAACTGGATAGCAAAGGTAAATGCTGAAAAACAGACAGTTAAAATCTAAAACCAAATTCAAAGAAACTTATTAAATGTATCAAAAGCAAGAAGCTTAAAAGAGTCACTCTGTCTTCTGGGACATTCAGAGAATAAAGACAGCAATTAAGGAAAAGAAGGATGTTGCTAGAAAGATAGAAGATTTATTTTCATCAGTCTTCACAGTAGAGGATGTTGGGGAGGTATCTACTCTTGGGTAATAAAAAAGAGATACTATCGGATGAAGAGATGCTGGAACAAATCAATCATTCAAGAAGCAGGAAGCCACCAGGACCAAAAATCCCGAACGAGTTGAGCTATGTAAACTCTAATTAAAAAACAACTGCCGTATTAGAAGGTTAGAGAGTAGCAAGTGTTCCACATATATTATAAAAAGTATTTAGGATGATGCAGGGAATCAAGGATGTATAAATCTTAACTCTGTACCTGGAAAATTAAAAATAAGGAAATAAAACACTCAGAAGACCATGAGATGATAGTTCTGTGCAAAGGAAGATGATGCCTCACTCATCTGTTAGAATGTTTTCAACTCATCAGTAAACTACTGCAGTGGTCAAAGGAGAACCAATTGACATAATTTATCTAAACTTCCTAAGGGGCTTGGAAAAATTTTTCACAGGACACTGACAAAAAGAAGAGACACAGACAGCTAACTGAAGACTTCTATGGAGTGTAGCAGCTATCAGAAGACACAAGGTATTAAAATGAATCAAGAACAGACTGAGATGATAAACTACTGTTATATCTGTGATAATATACTGTTATATTATATACAGTGCTGCAGCCTCATCTGAACTCCTGTGTGCAGCGCTGGTTTCTACATCTTAGAAATCAGAAAACTAGAGGGTGTTTAAGAGAAAAGGACGAGAATTATATTAGTTCCTCAAAAAGCATGGTTTTGTGGAAACAGATTGGAATAACCGGAATTATCTTAAAAAGGAAATTAAAAAGAGGCATGATAAAAATATGTGATATAATTGCTAGAAGTAAGCCTGAATCTCATTTCTCACTGCCTCAATACAAGAATGTGGTGACACATAAATCAAAGGCAGCAAATTTAACAGAAGTGATACACTTCAGTTTTATGCAGTATATAGTTTCGCTGTGGGACTCATTATTTCATAATTCTGAGCTAGAAAAAATATAGGATTGAAAAGAACTATATGCTTACGTGTTTAACAAAAAATGTATGAAGTTGAACTAGCTAAACAAGTATTACAGGGGATCTGAGGCTTATTTTGAGATTTAAATAGATGTCTACATACTGGAGACTAGGTAAGATTTTATGAAACCAGATAGTAAAACATTCCTGTTCTGGGTTTTCTGCATCTTTCCCAGAAGTATTCAAGGGCCACTGTCTCAGGTAGGATGGTGGACAGGCCTCAGATGTGATTCAGACCCCTTCTGCCCATGCGTCTAGTGTCACCTATTGCACAAATTTCACTGTTTCCAGCCCAATAACTCTAATTGACTAAAACATCAAAATAGGTAAAGCCAGTAGTATAATTTAACAGTTCTTGTAAAAAACCTTCACTGAAGAAGCCACACAAAGATTGAAACAAAAAAACAAGGAAGAAGGCAAGCAATGTCACCGATGTTTTCAATTTGAAAATTGTCAACCAACCAAAGGATTACCTGAAGTTTGGAAGGAGACATTGTTTTCTGATGAAAAATTAACTTCTCAGAAGAAAACCAGCACTTTCCCTGAAATTTTTTGGTTTTTAAATAGAATGTTTTAATCACCCCTGCCCTCAGTTATGCTATATATTCTTGAGCTCCATCTACTGGTGCTGCATTATTAATTAACTATTTATGAAAATACAAATCACTTCTCTAATAAAATTCAAATACAATCATAAAATCTTTCAAACGATATTTTAAACTGAGAAGGCGGAAGATAACATATCATTTATTAAATTCATATTTCCTCTTGATGACAGAGAGGAAATGAATACTGGTGAAATTCACTCAGAATCTGAATGCAGTAGAGAAGTGCAACATTTCTTAATGGCTGTAACATACTGGACCAGAAAATGCACACAAGTCTATGACATTAGATCCAATTTACACTTGTTCTCAACCCATTAGAGGAACAAAAGATTTTTCTTCTTTTCATATTTAGGTATTTATTTAATTTTACAGTAGCTGTAGTATGCCCAGCATCTTCCATTTTATTTCTTTGTTTCAGACTAAATTAAATAACATTTCTCTTGAGATGGTCACACCAGCTTTGGATTTAAATTTTTCCCTGACTTATAGCAAGGAAATACTGTTCTTACATAAATTTGGTGTTATGCAGCAGAATCTGTGATGCAGGCTAGAAAGTGTGTGCTTGCCAAAGGGGACTTTGACGGGTCTTGCATGTCAGAGTAAAGTTGGATGTGGGGAACAGACCAGTGCCACTTCCACATACGCTAAGAGGCTCAGTAAAAATATCACTTGACGTTTACCTGTAAGTTGATTCTATAACCGTGGTTTCCGTTATTGTGCATAATAAGGTGACACATATAAGTGTCTGCAACTCAGTATTCAAAAACAAGTATAATAATAATCAAGAACAAAGTACAGAAGTCTTTGTTGAAAAAGCTTTTAATGATTTTTTTCTAATGTGTGGCTTCAATGTCGGAGATAGACTGTCTTTTATTTGCTTGAAGGAGCCACACTGCATGCTGCAACAATGACCTTGACTTGAAAAAAGTCCCCCGAAGGGTGACAGATGATTGAGTGAGAGAACAGTCAGTTCTCCAAAGCTATTTGCTTTAAAGTGTGGCACCTCCCTTTTAAAATTTGCATCAAAAATGTGGCTGAATTATAATTTCATTTATAATTGTGTTGAAAAACCTGGACTGAAATAATGGAGCTGCTGTGACCAAGATACTAAAGATCTCAAAGTGCTACTCTAGATGGAAGAAAAAAGAGAAAAAAGGCAACTAAACAAACCCTTTAATTTATTCCATCCAACATATTAAATTAGGTAAGCCTCATTTTTCTTACTAATACAGGAATTACTTAAAAATATTACTCTCCTCCTTCTTTCCTAGTTTGGATCAAGCCCAACCTTGCTGAAACAATGGCATTAAATCTAGGAAGGACCAGTATAAACCCAGCATTCACTGTGTTGTCCCTATCCCTACCACAATACTAGTGAGCAACACAACGCTTTTTTCAGTGCCTGGATGGAGCTTCATTTGTAGTACAGATGGCACCACACGTGTCGTGCCGTTCTGACAGCCCGCCTGCAAAACAGTGTGGGATTGTAATAATACCTCATTCCTAGGTTTTAACAGAGGTAGTGAAACAGGTTGGATCTACTCAGGATTTATGGATGATGTGCATAGGTTAACTCTACACCTGCCCTGCTGTACAAAATAGCAGCTTTCCAGACACAAATGATCTGTCTGCCCAGTTTAAACACACATATTGTTACATTTTTATTTATTTATATTTTGTAGACTTAAAACATATCCTGACTCCCACTTCTAGACTATCAAAATTCCAGGGTTTTGTTATCTCAAATGCAGCTGCATGACACGCCGCAGACAAATTATTTCTGAAGTTGGCCTCAGTTCAGGTGGTAAGGCACCTTGTCCCGGTTTAGTATAAAAGCATTTTGGTTGACGAATGGAACACACCAGTTAATGTGTTCCTCCCCTTGCATGTCCCTGCGTGTCCCATTGGCTGTGGATCTCCTTGGCGGGACGATGTCTCTGCTAGAAACTGTGCACAGAGCGAGATGCCGAGAGCCCTGGCCATTTCCCGCCCTGCCCCTGTGGGAGACGTTGTGACGTTGTGACCGGTGCAGCAGCCGCTGGGGC
>NW_010393077.1:0-436 GCF_000710305.1 Buceros rhinoceros silvestris | reverse complement strand
GGCCCCAGGTTGATAATCCCTGCCATGGGCATGATAGCTTGCCCGCAGTTTCACCCTCGCCGCAGCAGATCCTTGAACCTTGTATATATTTGTTGATCCCTTGTTGTTGTTTATTGTTCATATAATATTTTTCTGTTGTTATTAAAACAGTTTTAGGTTCCAAAACTCAACTGAGGCCTCACCCACTTACTTTACCTTTTCCCTTTTCTCTCTCTGCTATCCCTGTCCTCCTGGAATGGAGAACGGGCTGATTGGAGAGAGAGAATTTGTCCCGCTGTTTGGCCCTGCCTCAGCCAAACTGGTGACACCTGGTTTCAGTGTTCATATCCAGCGCTGTGTTCTGCTTTAGAAAGAAACTATCTCGAGGCTTTCTTACTCCGCAGCTGACTTCGCAGGTGCAGGGATGTGATCCTTCCCCTCTGCTTGGCACCGGTGA
>NW_010393076.1:0-207 GCF_000710305.1 Buceros rhinoceros silvestris | reverse complement strand
GCGGGGGGGAAGGCGGGCAGAGGGGTCGTGGGGACCTGGGGACAGCGGGGACACGGCTGCGGCGATGGGCATCCTGCGGTGACAGGCCACTGTGGCTCTGTGCTGCCGGCCCGGCGGGCGGGGACACCGGCACCGGGGACACCAGCACTGGGGACACCGGCACTGGGGACACCGGGACTGGGTACCGCGCTACGTTGGGACCGAAGG
>NW_010393075.1:9904-10481 GCF_000710305.1 Buceros rhinoceros silvestris | reverse complement strand
ACAGCGCTGGCAGAGCCCGTCGTCAGCCGTGGGGTTTCCCACGGCCGGGCTGTGCCACCCACCTCCCTGCCGTCACCTATTTTTCCTCTTTTTTGTGCGTTCTAGTTAAATATTTGTGACTGCGCTCTCCGCTTCTCGCAGCCCTGAATTGAGGATGAGACTCCAGAAGTAATTGCGTTTGAGCTGCTCCGCAGCGTGGCCCCGGTGCGGAGCAGGTAGAACGTTGGAGCTGAGGAAGGAATGATTAAGCTATCAATGTCTTTTAAGTGGTGGGTGGTTGAGGCGCTCAGACAATTACAGACTGGGAGCTCCAGAACGGTTTGAATTCCTGGGATTTCTGAGCACCTGATGGGTATTGCGTCTCGCTTACATCCCCCCTGGCTTCAGTTGTGCAAAGTGCTTGTGCAAAGACATCCTCGCTCTGGCGGAGGCTGATGGAGTCGAGGCTTTCCAGCAGGAACGCTGTTTCCAGAGTGAAAAAATACCCTTTAGCTGGGGCAGAGGGGAGGGAGGGGGGGACGTCACCTGGGAACCGAAGGGAGGGATCCATACGGCTCCGGTCACTTGACTCGCCTGG
>NW_010393075.1:9366-9810 GCF_000710305.1 Buceros rhinoceros silvestris | reverse complement strand
GCCCGCCGCCCCTGCCGTGACATCTTACAGGCGTGTGGCTTGGGCCCCCTCGCAGAGGGTGCAGGGAAGTTCTGGGGCTGTCGGGAGCCGGGGTGGGTGCTCCCAGGCGAGGTTAATCGCCAAATTTATTCTGGCTTTTTGTTTCCCACTGTTTGAGACTGCTAACTCGAAAATGAAAACCATCTCCAGGATAAATCTTGCTGGTTTTATCAGGAGATCAACACCACCACCACCACCACGTGGTGTGGATGTTCTCTTGTTGGACTTCCTAAACGAGTAGTTTACCAGCCGTTCGCCAGGGCAGAAGTTAAACCCATGGTGGTTGCAGCGGTTCTACGATGCTTTCGTCCTCATCTACTTCAGCCAGAGTTTGGATGCGAGGTGGCTGGTCCCAGGTCAGCCCCAGCTATCCATGGCCAGTAGCCACCATTTATTGGGATGATC
>NW_010393075.1:8850-9196 GCF_000710305.1 Buceros rhinoceros silvestris | reverse complement strand
TTTTTTTTTTTTTTTTTTTTCTCCCCGTCCCACCCTTTCCCGCACCAGCACGGGGATGTGGGAGGGTCACTTCTGAGCTGAGGTGGCTGCTGTTCAGCATCTCTGTGACTGTGGAGAACTCCTCTTCAGGCTGGTCTTTGGAAGTGTCTGCTTCAGCGCCGAGGAGACGTAAATACCCCCCTCTCCCCCGGGGAGCGCCGTCTCTCGCGGTTAACGAATCGGCGAGCGCCGTGCCAGCACACATCTGTCTCGTGAAGAAGGGCTGTGGATTCTGCCAAAGCCAAGAGAGGGCACCTTGGAGGGGAAAATAAAATTACACATGTATAGACAGCTCCGTCCTGATCAC
>NW_010393075.1:7598-8679 GCF_000710305.1 Buceros rhinoceros silvestris | reverse complement strand
AACCACACACGGAGATCTGGGGAGGGCGGGATGCGGGGCGAGTTCCGCCGCTGCGATGGCGTGCAGAGATCTGCCGCGGTTTGGAGGCTGCAGTTGTAGATCTTCAAAAGATCCAGGCTGAGGCCTTTAATTTGGTGTGCCGTTAACTCACGGGACGGCAATTTGCTTGTAGTGTCTCAGCGTCTTATTTATAACCGTCCCTATTTTTCATGGCAACTTTTACTGCGCTGGGGGGAGGCGGGAAAAAAGGGAAGAGAGTAAATCAAATCATGCCACGTTAATCATCTTCTCTGCATCCTGTAGCTCTGTATTTGATCTGAGAGGAAATCACAGCTCTTCAGTTTCAGGGGACAAACTGCTTCACCCAGGGTGGGGAAGAATCGCCTGCGGTCCAGGCGAGCCCTCGCTGGGGTCCAGCACTGCACCAGCCACAGCGTTTACCTTTTATTCTTTAAAAGCAGATGATAAGTGTTTTCACATCGCAGCTGTTCTCTAAGGAAACACGTTTTGGGGAAGTTCAGAAAGTTAGCGCAGAAGAGCGGACGGTGGCAACTGGGCTGCTGGCTCCACCATCCGCGTTCCTCAACCGCCGGTAACGGGTGTTTAAATACGACGTGTGTGACCGTGGGCTGCTGGTAGCACCTCGCTGGCCATCTAGGATGCCCAGCCAGCCGTCCCGGCCACCCAGCACCGGGTCACAAGGTGCTTCTCTCGAGCCGGCGTTTGCAGAAAAGGGGATTTTCTTCAGTTTTTGTCAGTGGTGGTGTTCTGTTAATCTCCCGTAAGACATAGACCAGATTCCCATAAGCACGTACGCGCGTGCAGTGGCTTCGTTGGCAACGTTCTTGTGCTTAAATCTGTGCGTGCTAGAGCTCCCAGCTGGAGGAGATCCCGGGGCTCTTCCTCGCAGAGCAGCAAAGGGAGCTGTAAAACCAGACTACCCTGCGTGTGGTGGTACCAGCACCCACGTGGGAGCCCTTCCAGGTCGGAAGCTTTGAGTATTTCTACCTTCGGAACAGCGGAAGGCGCGGGGGTTTGGGGCGCTCCACCAATCCCTGCTAACTGGACGGGGTGTGCCGGC
>NW_010393075.1:6965-7556 GCF_000710305.1 Buceros rhinoceros silvestris | reverse complement strand
CGGAACAGCGGAAGGCGCGGTGGTTTGGGTCGCTCCCCAAATCACTGCTAACTGCACGAGTTGTGCTGGCGATGGCGGGCAGCGCTGCGGGTAATCAGAGCGCTCCGTGGAGAGAGGCACGTGGCAGCAGGGACCACGGGGGCTACCTGTGCCAGAGGGAGCTTTGCTTCTGGAGCAGGGGGAGCTGAACCAGGCGCGGTGCTGGGGAAGCCCTGCCTCGGTGTGCTGCTGCCAGCTGCGACCTGGAGCAGGAGCTGGAGGACTCGGGAGTCCTGGCTGGTCGGTGTGTAAAACCAGACCTAGAGTTACCACAGGCTTTGCCCGCTCCTCCGTGTGTTTAAGCAAAGCGCCAGACACCTCACGAGAAGCTTCCACGGCTCGTTCCAGCGCTGCCGCCACCGCGGAGGTGTCCTTCGGCGTGACGGCGCCTGGTTGCTAATGGGTAGGGAGCGATTGGTTTCCCGAGCAGCTCCTTCCAGCTTGCAGCAGAGACACGGGTTTGAGATAGTGCTGTGTCGGTCTGGCTCACAACCGCCTGCACTTTGAGCCGCCGATGACTGCGGCTGACGGGTCTTTTTTGGAACGGGCGCC
>NW_010393075.1:4128-6801 GCF_000710305.1 Buceros rhinoceros silvestris | reverse complement strand
CGTACTGAAACACCTCACGTCCTTTTGCGTCAGCATCGTTGCCTTTGCACAACTGCGCCTGTAGTTTTTCCAGTTGCGTTTTATACCCCTCTTCTTCCTCAGCTGCGGGGAGGGCAGAGCCTTCCAGCTGCCCTCTTCTCAGGGAGACCAGGCGTCAGGAGGTAACGGTGTCGCAAAGTGGCGGATGCCTTATCGTGGTGCCCGCCGTGGCGCGCACGAACCATCGGGGGTTTTTTTTCCCCGCAATAATTCTGGCGTTAAGAGGCGTTTGTCTCTTTCAGCTTGCCCCACGTTTGGTTCCTGTTATGCAAATACCGCTTTAAACTTAGAAATGCCAATTTGCATTAATATTTTGGTTTCATATAGCCAGCTATTGCATTGCAAAAACAAGTGCATTTTAATGAGCGTTTGGCAGAATGTTAAAAAAAGATATGGTCCTCATTAAATCCGATGCTGTGAAATGCAGTAGTTTGTTGCCAAAAATCATTAGGATAAAATATAATGCAAGTTAAGGCCGCAAGTGTAGCCCTCATCAAAGAGCGCTGCGTCGCCGCGGAGCTGCAGAGCCCTGCCGGGGATCGCCGCAGCCTGCGAACTTCTCTCCCCGGCTGCGAAACGGGCGTGGGGGGAGCTTCCAGCGGGGCTCCTGGGCCGTCTCGCAGCGTATCCACAGCTGACCCTCCCGCTCCAGCAAGCTCACGGTGGCGTCTGGTTCCTTTCATTTATCTGATCCGTTAATTTACCTGCTCCACCTCATGGTGGTGGCTGGTTGGTTCCTCTGATTTATCTGATCCTGCAGACTTTTACAAAGACAAACACTGGAGGGGAAGAAAGGACGTGTTGTTCCCTGATGCCTTTCGGAGCCTCATTCTGCTGGTTTTTCCTTAGGCGTAGCTTTCCTCCAGCATCCTCGAACCGGAGTGGATGCCTTTGTCCCCTCGAGGCAGGACCGCAGCATCCCTGCTGTCTCCAGAGCAGCTCCGCTGACTCTTCTCCTGGCAGGGAACCGTTTATGGAGCTATCTGCAGTTTGTCAGAGTTAAAGGTGTGTAGGTGCAGGTACCTCTGCGCACCCCCCGCTCCGGGCTGGGGCAGCCCCCCCAGCACCCTAGAGCTCGCCGGGTTCTCCGTCACCTGGGAACAGCTTTGCCCGTTGGAGAAGGGATGCGAGCTGGGAAAGCTCACCCTCCTCTGACACATTTTTTTCCCTCTTTCAAAAATATTTTGGCGTATCAATGCCAGCTTCCGAGGCTGGTCCTTGAGAAGCTGCTTCTCCGCCAGCTGGCTGGAGGAGGGCGAGGACAGGGTTAACCGGGTCCTTTCCTTCCTTACTGCAAGTGATAGAGACTTTTCTTTGACTAATGTAGCTTAATTAGTGGTCAATTAAAAGTGAACGTTGTTGAATTGAAGCGCTTTGATCAGAATCCTTGGCATGGTCTCCCTTTCTTTAACTAGCCACCATCTTGAATTCATTTGGAATCAGTAGTGTAAACAAGTTTAAAACTGCTTCTTTTATAAGAAGTCAGCAGGCTTGTATAGCTGCGGGTTCTTTCTTTTCCTTTTTTTTTTCCTTTAACTTCTGTAGGCGGCAATTCAAAGCGCCCTTAAATGAAAACAGTGCTACACCCTGAAAAGTGCATTTTTCAACCAAAAAAAAAAAAACCACCAGCATTAATTAATCAGGATTCGGTGGCTCCTCCTTGTTCCACTTCTTGTCACAATCTCGATTTTCTCCCTGGTGAATAATTTCATGATTATCTGAAGTATATCTTGATTCGTAATTGGGCGGCGTGTCCGGGGACTCCACGGCCGATGAGTGCAGAAAGAAAACCGGCAGAGAGAGAGAGGGGGAGAGAGGAGGGTGGTTCAAACCAGCTCAGGGCCTTCGGTTTAATGAGCAAAGCGCGGCTTAAACTTCTGGGGTGTCACAGAAACGTGGGGAAGGACTCGGGGCATCGTTGGCAAGTTGAGGGTTGTGTAAGGAAGGGTTTTGGTGAGCGGATGTTGGGCGCAGGAAGGGCCCTCGTTCAGCTGATGCGTGCGCTAGGACTATTGTGGGGTCTGTTGTTGTGGTCCCAGCAGTCGAGTCGTTGCAGCAGTCAGCAGAGCTGAAGCTGAAAGCGCTCGGTCCCTGCCCGCAGCTCCGTGACAGCGCGCTGCTAAGTGCCCGGCTCCCTTCGGAGCTGCAGGGAGCCGGCTCGGGGCTCGGCCAGGAGAGCAGATTTTACACCACCGTGGAATTTCCGATCGCAAAGTTCTCCTCAGAGCAGGGATGGCGCAGGCTGAGAGCTTCCAAATACGTGTATTTGTCAGCAGCTTCCCTTTACGCGCCGTTATTTAAGCGGCAGTGTTCGTATTCTTATAATACCTTATTAATATTATTTAGCTGCTAAACGTGGAAAGAAAACTGGGTTGGTTGGTTGGGGTGGTTTTTTTTTTTCTTTTATGTTGAGGGGTTTGTCTTTTTTGGGTTTTAGTTTTTTGTTCATTTTGGGGGCTTGTCTTTTTTGTTTGTTATTCTTCATTTGTTTTTTGTTTGTTTGGGCTGTGTTTGTCTTTGGTTGTTGTTGTTGTTTCCATTTTTTTGTCTTTCCTAACTTTTCCAGTTGGTGGGTAGGGTTTCCTCTCCGTGCCCTCGCTGGTCCCATCCACCTCCTCTGGTCCCAAGTCAGCT
>NW_010393075.1:2335-3958 GCF_000710305.1 Buceros rhinoceros silvestris | reverse complement strand
CCCGCTCCCGGAGCCCGCGCCCCGGCCGCTCTACGTCACTAATCTGGGCGCACGGTTCCGGTGGTGGCATCACCCGGCTGGGCACGAAGGATGGCAGAGCCGCCACCGTGCTTCGTTTACATGCAGGCAGGGTGGTGGGAGGAAAACCCAACCCGGAGCGTGGTTGAGATCGGAGCCTGAGAGCACCCTCCGTTCCGAGGGCTCTGGGACCACAAGCAAGCTCAGCTTCTCCAGCACCGCTGCCGGCAGCTCGAGCTGGGGACCACTGCTGCCTTAGAGCGGGATTAATCTTTTTTTTTTTTCCTCTTTCTGATTTGAATCCACCCATGACAGAGTTTGAGTTTGAGTCAGACTCAAAGCCGCGTGTCAGCCGCCTGAATTTCCCCTGCCCGCGTTAAACCGCTCAGGGTCACCCCGTCCTGCGACTCGCTGTTAACCAAGGCTGCTCCCCAGCGCGAGGTGCAGGAGCTCCCTCTCCTCCAGCCTCCGATGATTTTGCCATCACAATATTTGGGAAGGCAAATCTCCCGCTGGAAATCACGAGAACGGAGTTGAGGCAGATGACTTGCATGTTTCCTGAGTGCTTCTGCCTTGCTCCGGGCTTTGATTGTAGGAGGGGCGAGGAGGAAATTGCTCCGCGGCGATGACACGAACAGATTTTTTTCTCACTTTGAATGATGGCGCTTTCAACTTTGAATCCCTTTTCATCAGAAACTGGGTGAAAAATCATCGTCCTAAACAATAATTAAAATAAAATTTCCATCTCTTGACAGAGAGAGAAATTGTTTATAGTAAATGTGCCTTTCAGCCTTCCCTCATGCCTTCTCCCAAAAGGGCTGATTAGGATGTAATAATTGGGGATGATAGCAGGAGGAAGACGACAATTCCATTTAATTAAAGATAATTTATTTTACTTTAACTTGGTGATGTCCCACATGAATAAGAGTAGATTTAGCAGATAGATTTATTAATGGGTACTGACATCTCTGCTGACACAAAAAGCAAACATTTTCTTTCCTCATTGTTTTTATTGTGTCTCGGCACCTGAAACTCTGTCACCCCACTTCCCACCGTTGCCGGAGATGAAGCCGTTTCCACAGAGGGCACAGCTCGTGATTCATTACCCGAGACGGGACTGGGGCGCTGGGTTCACATCAGGACCCACCTCTTCCTAAAAATCAAACCGCAGGAAGGCAGAATCCGGGCTGGGCTCCTTTCTGCTCGGCACTGAAACCTTCATTTCCACTCGAGGTGGTGGAACACCCCGGAGTTTCCCGGCTTCTTGGGGGTGAGCAGGGGTGTGCCCACTCCTCTGTCAAGAGACGTGTCGACGTGGTGCTGAGGGACATGGTTCAGTGGTGGACTTGGCAGTGTTGGGTTTGTGGTTGGACTTGGAGTTCTTGAAGGTCTCTTCCAACCTTAATGAGTCTGTTCTACGATTCATGCCACCAGCAGCACAGAGATGTTGCTGGGGCACTGGGCACCTGATGGCAGCTGCTCTTAGAGAGGTTCCTAGACAATTTCTTGCGATGTTCTATCAGCCTTTGTCCTACATGGGGTTTTTTCCATCCCTCGTGCTCTCCAGTGAAGCACGGCTTCCTTTGGGTTGTCCCAGTCCCTCCC
>NW_010393075.1:568-2169 GCF_000710305.1 Buceros rhinoceros silvestris | reverse complement strand
CTTTCCCTGCTGGTGAACATCACAGACCCATGATCAGCTCTGCTGATGGACCCCCACCGTGAGGGTACACCAGTGGGCTGTACAACCCACCGCTGCCAAGGGCTTGTGTCAGGATTTTAGGCAGAGACAAGGTCTAATTAATGATTGGATAGGGTTTAAATTACTTGATCACACTGTGCTAGGTTGATAATGACCAGAAACGCTGGGAGACTGCAAAATGAAGGCTCTTTCCTGGCGGAGAGATTCGAGAGGAAAATATGGGCAGATGTCTGATACATTCACTGTCTCTGCATGTATTTGTAAACAGAGCATCGAAAACTAAAAAAACCCAACGCAAAATGGTTCTCCGTAAACGCAGTGGGGGAAAGGGACTTGGAAAGCAGATCCCGAAAGAAGGGAAACGCGTGGAATAGTCCTTTTCCTTTTCTCTGTCTCTTCCGGGGACTCCTTTTCTAAAAAAACCCACGCGTAAGAACAAGCCGCATCTTCCGTGAAACGCCAGTAAGAATTCGCGGATGGAAACCGCCCCTGGAACCCGGCCAAGTGGCACCTTTGTTCTTTCCATCATGACTCGATTTCTGTTTTCCCACTCTTTCTCCTCTGCTCCCTCTTTATGGCTTTTCTGGAGGTCTGGTTCTGCCTTGCTGAGCGTCTGCAGCTGTGGATGTCCCGGGAACTGCAGGATGTCGGCTTAATTGCTTAATTTTGTCCCATCTCTCCACTCACACCCCTGGTTCTTTGTCCTTTCTTCCTACCCACTCCCTCTCGATTCTGCTCTCTTGCTCCTCCTCCTGGACGCATCTCCTGCTCCTCTCCGTTGCCCTCCGCGTCGTCAGGGTCCCTTGCTGAGTCCTGCCGCAGAGAGGCCCATCTGGCCGGGGCTAACCATGAGGGTGGTGGGTTGGTTTACCCACAGTGATTAAGTTCACAGAATCCCAGACTGGTGGGGCTTGGAAGGAACCTCTGGAGATGATCTAATCCAGGTCCGACTCTTTGAGCCATCATCCACTGTTGAGCCATCATCTCCTCATGGGCTTCCATGGAGTCAGGGTCTCCAAAATCTGTCATCTCTGTTTCCTCACTTCTCCGCAGCCTCCGTTGCGCCTTCTGTGCCAGGCTGTCTTTCCATCCCTTCACCCGTGTGTCTCCAAATGCCAGCGCGGCTGGTGATGACAGGATGGGGTCTCAGGGAAGCAACAACTGGACTTGTGCTTAAGCCTGGGATTGTCAGGGCAGATCTCTGGTTCTCCAAGCGTCTCCCGCTTCCACCGCTGTGACCCGGTGGCTAAAAAGAAAGAAAGGAAGGAGAAGACCCCAGATGGCGTGGCCATGCCCAGCTACGTGTCACTCAGCTGTGCCAAAGGTTTTGTGTCTGATCCTGCCCGTGGTGGCCTGCCTCGCCACTGGTGGTGCCGGACCCCGGGCGTCCCCCTTTGCTCTGTCCCTTCTGTCACACGCTCTTAAAAGCGTGGAGGTCTTTCTGCTATGGCCCGTTGCCGCTCCGTTATTAACGTCCATCTCGTTGGGTTTGTCTTTCTGCTTTGCTTTCGTTCCTCATCCCTGAAGTTTCCTCTTGCTGTGGGTGACCATCTCCTCAACCA
>NW_010393075.1:0-394 GCF_000710305.1 Buceros rhinoceros silvestris | reverse complement strand
CTTCCTCTTCTTTCCCTGAGACCTGTTGGAAGGAGTCGCGCCTTGGCGGGACTGTTTGCTGAGCTCTGCCTCCTGCTTGCCCGGGATCCCAGAAGAACCACGTCGCGTTCGAGCGGTTCCCGACCCGGCTGGAGGTGCCTGGGGGGGTGCCGGCGTTTGCTCTTGCGCCGCTTTGGTGATGATCCGGGAAGACGAGTGGCAGAAAGAAATCAGAGTCTGGCTAGAAAATCTCCGGGTCTATTTCTGGGCTCGTTGCTTTTTTAGAGAGCGTATTCCTGCTCAGGGATGACATAATGGTGTGATTTTATTTTTTTCTCCAATTTTGTTGACCCCTTTTTAACGCCAGGAGTGGACACGCTGAAGTGTTAAGCAGTCCCATCTGGCAGCCATTGTG
>NW_010393074.1:580-988 GCF_000710305.1 Buceros rhinoceros silvestris | reverse complement strand
GGGGGGGGGGGGGCTGGGGGGGTGAGGGCCAGCAGCTGGAGAGGAGCGAGGGCCATCGGGCCACGTGTGTGCCTGTCTGTGGACATAGATATATACGGGTATTGGCAAAGATCCGTGGGTTCACCCCGAGAGCCACTGCAGACGGACACCCATAGCTGAATTACACACGTGTCTGTCCGTGTGGAACAGGCACACGTTACATATAGGTGTAGACAGGAGTGTGTGCAGTTCTACAGGCCTGGATACGGCTTCCGTGCACATCCCCCTGTAGATACACGTATGTTCTGTATACACACATCTCTGTTTGGATCTGCTGGCATGCGCGTGTAGCCATAAAAATGGGGGGTTGGACTGAATGACCTTGAAAATCGCTTCCAGCCCAAACCATTCCACGACTCTACGAAACGG
>NW_010393074.1:0-381 GCF_000710305.1 Buceros rhinoceros silvestris | reverse complement strand
CTGCGTTGGTGGAGGGACAGACACCGCTGTAGACGCACACGTATATACACAAATGCACGGCTGTGTGTGTGTGTGTGCATCCTGTAGTTTGCAGAGTTGGGCGCACACCTGTGCACCCCTGTACCTGTGTATGAGGTGTAGATGCCTGTATGAGGACTGGGGGCACTCTAGGGATGTAGGTACAGATCTGCAGCCCTAGCCGGAGGGGTGTGCCTGTGCTGGTGATGGATGTGTGTGTGTGGACACGCGTGTGTGTAGAGCTGCACCTCTGGACACGCAGGGAAGGGCTGTGTACCCACATGGCAGGGTGTAGACATGCGTCCTGACAGACGTGCATCGTGTGTCCCTGTCCACTCGCGCTCACACGCTGCCTGTCCCCCT
>NW_010393073.1:0-18902 GCF_000710305.1 Buceros rhinoceros silvestris | reverse complement strand
TATTTATTATATAGTTTATTATATATAATGCATTAATTATATAAACCCCCTACATTTAGGAGTTTTATTACTTAATATCTCTTTTTTTTTCTTGTAATCTTTATTTGACTGCATAATAGCCCAGATTCCTAAGTAACAGGTTTAAAATAAGCATTACTTTCCTTTTCTATACAAAACCAATCCCGTCTCCCTCACCTTATCATTTCCTCATATAAAAGAAAATCATCGAGCTAAACGGGTAATAGGGATTTTGAGGTGATATGCTGAGTTGAAAAATCACACTTCTGTTTGAATAAATTGCTCCTAGGAGATTTACTGGGGATATCTAGGTTTATAGAAGCAGTAAAATAGATAAACATAAAGAGTTTACACAGGGACAGATGAATTGCTCATCAAGCAATATAGCACTAATATTTCCTGAATCTTTCCTAAAATCTCTCTGGCCAGATTCTAATACCATTATCCATACATAATTAAATAAGATAAATCAGATAGATCAAAGAGCTTGGACTTTGCTAATGACTGGCTAATGACAGTCAACATGAAATCACACAAAGGAAGATGAAAAAAATAAAAGAAATTATTGAAGAGCCAGTCACACCATCTAGGAGAGGAAGGTGGTATAGGTAAGTCTGCCCTAAATGTCAATGGGCTTAATATACCTAAATCATCTAGATCTCAAGCACAGGATTGAATTACTGTAGTCTAGTATGAAACCACGCATTACCCCATCCGCTGATTACTGCTTATATGTACAGTACTTGTCCTAAAGGTGCAGGATTTTTCAACCTCATTTAGTTCACAGTAAAAGAGAAGTAAACTGATTTCTATTACCTAGCATTTGCTGACTATAAAGGTGTGCCCTGGGCAGTTACTGAGTCATCTGACTAATCCCAAATTGTTATTCTGCTGTAGCTTGATCATATCAAGCTACAAAGGAAAATCAGCTGCTTCTAGTAAAATCATCCTGTTTGTTGGTAAAGAGGTTCAGCTGACCACCAGATAAATGTTTACCTCTGGATTATTTTACTTTCTTTTTTTAACAGGGATTAGAAATTGATATTATACAAAACACATACTGTGCTTTCAAAATTGGAAAAGGGGTACTACCTTGGAAAGTGTCTTAAGGGTTAATATGATAGCTTGGTGAATATCATTCTATGGTTTTCACTTTTTTTTATAGAAAATCATTTAGGATTCGCCTGCATTATGTACTAAGTAGAACCTTCATTCTTTTAATGTAATCTTTTTTCCCCTTTGTTGAGCGCCAATTTAAGTTGGTGTTTTCCTACCATTCACTGAACTATTCCCACTGTGTGGGAATGTGAACATGACAGAAATCTAGAAAGGCATGGCTTGGTAAGGTATGTGACTTGTCCTATAGATCTTTAATTCAAGAGTGGTCACCAAACAGTTCCAAAACCCTATGAACTTGCTCAGAGTTCCCAGCTGATTTACGCCCAACGATGAAATGAAGTTGTATTTTCATGGGACCTGAGCATTGTTAGAGCATGGATTTTCACACTGGAAGCTTGTGAAAAGAAAAGGTGAGTCACTCACAAAATGGTGAGTAAAAACCACTAGAACACTCGAATAAGTAAAGGAATAAGTTAGAGCTTTTCAGTTAGAACACAGTATTGGCTTCAGAAATTTAGAATTTAAATATCACAAAAACATGTAATTGAAAACTTGAAAGATATTAGGGTAATGTTGGTCCCAGCCTTCTGATGTTTACTGCTGTGGATACTGTTAAGAGCTTAACTGGAGCAAAATATATAAGTAAATAAAGAACTGCAACTGTAGACACTTTCATAGCTGAAAAAATGGATTTTCTTTTTACAGAAATTCATTTTCTTTACACTTTCAGTGTAACTTTGTACAAATTTTAGAGACGTCGTGTTTCTCACATGAATTTAATTTTTGTTAAAAATGTATGTGTGCCCATACCTTAACAGCAGTGGAAATTATAGACTGAGAGAATCCATGCAGATTGAAATAATTAGCCATGGAATCCAACCAGAAGATGAATCAGAGTCAAGGTTTAAGTTTGAGGTTGATTGTCCCAAATGGTTTTATGAGATTTGACAATTGTTGTTAATTTACTCTGCATGCATTTTAGCGACATAGTGCCCAACAGGGCTTCTGGTTTGCCTTGCGTGGGGTTTATTTGGGAAGGTGATCAGTCTGCAGGCTAGAGAGGAGGAGCAGCAGGACTGGAAAAGCAGGAAGGAATGGCATCCACAGACACACACGGTCAGAGGGTGTGAGGAGCAGAAGCCCACGTTCAGGCACAGCAGTGAAGCAATGCTGGAGAAAGCAGCAGGAGTGTAAAAGAGAAGGTGAGGGGATAGGGAGGTAAGAGATTTGCCTGGGAAGGGACTAAGTAGAGCAGTGTTTCTGAGGGTGATTGGCCATTGGTTTTCTGTTGAGTTTTTATTAATACTAAGTGATTCTCCCAGACCTGGATGTGGAAACTAGAACTGAAATAACTAAAAAAACCCCTCTAAATCTTTGGGGGTGATGGGATTGTGCATGGGTGATATGATTGCTTGCTCCAAGCCTGTCAAAATTTGAGATTTTGGGTTCTTCCTATTGACTGCTGCCAGGCCAAACTTTATAGGCTTACAAGCTCACCTGCACAGCAGTTTGTGGAAAAGGAGCACACAGGTCAGGGCTGGCTTAAAATTCATGGGAGTTTGTTAGCAAAACAGCTGTATCTATGCTAAAACACAGTAAAAAATCCGTGGAAAAAAAAATCAACTTGTCATTTGTACATGACTTAAGGGTCTTTCTTAAAGTCAATGGGATAGTCTAGACTTTATCTTGAGCTTTAATTCACTTGAACTTTGACTTTTTGCTATCTAATTTTAACTGAAATTGAATTATCTAACTTGAAATAAGAACCCAGCTCTTTTCCTAATGAATACAAGTATAGAGAGGCTTCATCGTTTCCTCCCTCTTTACATCAAGTATAAAGATATTCTTTTAGATATGTGTGTACTGTGTTTCAGCACAGAATGTAGTGAGTCAACCAGTTTGATATTCTCTGCTGTCACTCCTAGTTTGGTTTTAAGGTAACTTTTGAATGACATTTCTCATGTCAGAAACATTATTTACATCCCCTGTTCTGCTTTCCTGAGTGCGTGGCATGATCTGTGTAGCTTGCAAGATCATTTAAAAGTATGTTTTTCCAGCTTACATGGAAAAAAAAAATCACAGTGAGGTAACTTCAGAGGTTTTTTCTGTAGTAATAATGGTTATTATTAACAAATTGTTAATTGTTTGTGTTATGAGAGCTGCTGAAACAGGAAAGAGATTGTAAAAACAAATATATAACACACAGCTTGCAGTTTGTTGTTATAGCGTACTTAAAGATAATACATTCAAACAAACCTCTTGTAGAAAAGTTTTGACCCACTAATTGTCCAAAGATATTTAAGTCACTTCATGTATTAACGTGCTTTAACAATCACTTTGGAAATTAAATGTCCCTGTTGTCTGGTTTACAGGCAGATGTAATCTTTAAAATTGTTGCCCTTTATGCTGTAGGGAATGGTTAAAGCCCACCTCATCTCTGAGCATTTGAAACACAAATTCGGCACTAGAAGAAAACCATTAGTTTTGATGCTGTTTAGTTGTCTGGAATCTCCAAAGCTTCACAGTACTGATGCTTGTGTTGAATTTCAAGTTGTCCTTTGATAAATTAGTGCTATTAGTTGGTAGAAATTAGGGCAAAGTAAGACTCACAAACAATTTCCAACATATTAAATAATCCGTGGGTACTTTCAGAACAGATTATTGTACAATTTTTTGGTGTTTAACTACTCTTTGTTGCTTCAATTTGCTTACCATTCTAGTTACTCAAAGTCTTAACGATAAGAGAATATTTAATTTAAAAAAAGAAAAAAAAGTTAATCTCACCCTTTCTAAACAGCAGTCCCAGAAAGACTGTGGAACGTGTAATTCTAAAAATAATAAATTCTATCAGGAGAAATAGTAATTTCTAAATTTGCATGAAAGATTTTGTTGTGCTTTTAGAAGTTTCATGCCTCAGGAGTTCTGGTTTGTTTGTTTGTTTTTTCTTTACAGATTTCTCAGTAAGTACTTTAGCACAGCAGTTAAGCTGTAAATAAGGTTGCGCAGATGAAGAAACTGTTTACACCCAAGTATAACTCAGAAAGCTGTCGAGAAATAAAAATTATCACACTCACCTACCTCCCTCTGGATATTTGTCTAATGAGCTGGATGCAGAAAGAAGCACTTAGCGTTTCCTATTTGATGTTATATATATAAATGTTATCCGGGGCTGTTGTCCTAAGTTGTGTTGATAAGAAGGCAGAACGGGGTACTGTGCATACAAACCTCTAATCTCGTCAGTCTTGATCAGTGAATTCCATAGTTAAGCCTTTGGTGTACTCAATGGCTTATGGGAATTTAAAGCAAATATTTGTTTCCTTTTCTGGTAAAAGTTTTTTCACAAATGCTAATGTGCAGTAAGTAAGCAAATCTTTTTTTCTTCACTTTGCTAACTAGGCATTGGGGGTTTCTGAGTCAAATGAGAATGAGAAGTTTCAAAATGCTAGTGATGTAAATATCCTTATCTTTCTTTCTTACCTATATCAAGCAAATCTGCTAGAAGTAGTTATGTATGTGGCTGGTGCTACTGTACTGATCTGTAAAAGTGAATAGTAACCAATTAACTCTAGTAAGCGTCTATACAGATGAAGCGACCCCCTTGCTCATTATGAACCATGCTAATTTCACATCTTAATGGTATTACTGAATATTTCAGAACATTTTTGTAGCTTTAAGAATCTTGAAAAATTTGAAGGATCAGCACTGTGCCCAAACAATGAGAACTCCCCCTAAGATTTCATTAATTTCAGAGACTCAACTCTAATGGGTAATTGGGAGGGAATGGCAGAGACCAAACCATCAGAAATACTATAGATCCACTACTAGCAGTGTATAGGTTAACTGGTATATGTCAAATGATCATAGCGGACTGCCTAGCTTCAAACTACAGAAGACAGCATAAAATATCTCTGCCAATGAAACCTCAGAGGTAATTATTTTCCAGATCTGGCATTGGAACTAGGCATTTGATCAAAATGCATCCTAAAGAAATCTCTTCTGATACCTCAAAGAAATGACCCAACATGGTCCTCTCTCTGAGCTGAGTCTCTCTCAGTCTCTTTTCTTTGCCCTCAGTAGTGTATCGGGGGGGTGGGGATGCAGGGGAAATTGCTTCTCAGCTTCTTGTATATAATGGCTAACAAGCTTGAAGACAAGATCTTACTTCACCCAGTCTTAGAGAAGCCTGCCTAAAGAACATTTACCTACTGAAGCTATAAAATGAAGGAAAAAACAGAGTAACTCAATGCTGCAAAGGGTGATCACAACAATCAAACCTTTCCCTCTTCTCCCAGCACATCTACATATTAACCTCATGTACATAAGATAAATGATTCCACGTTTGTAAGTAAGTGAACATAGCTTAGTATCTTTAATATGACACTGTGTTACACAGTAGAAGTATTTAGCATGTATCCAAATGATGAGTTCATCACTTATTTGGTAAGCCACATTTGATTTGCAAAATCCATTGACCTAGAGCCAATGCCTGTCCAGTGTAGCCTATTTTGCCTAAGTAGACCATCAGTGGATGAAAACAAGTAAAAGCGGGTTTTCCTGTTAATGTTCTGGAGCTGAGTAAGCCAAGAAATTTGAATTTATAGCATCATGTAAAACAAAGTCCAGGGATTCGTTCGTAATTCTTCTCTTTAGTCTTTTCTTTTGTCTCGAGGTGTGGGTACTCCAATTCCATGGTTGTAGTTCTTTCACCAAAGGCACAAACTTTTCTATACAGAGGTGGTGTTCTTGGGTTTGCCACAGCTTTGTACTAAGCCCATATTGACATTCTTAGAAATCTGTTTTGACATCATTGTTTTCCAAGCTAGAATATTCCCTTCTACAGATATTTTTCTCCTTTTGGGGTCTTAGGTGTTTTGCCTATCACATGGAGACATTTACATTTGTATTTGAATTGGTCACAGTCATACATTTTTCTTAAAAACTACCGTATCACTATGAAATTAATCAGCCAAGATGAATCCTCCAGAAACAGTTTTGTTTATAAGGAAACCTATAGTAACAATATTTTGAAACTGAGCAGAAAGCCAGGTTTGGCTTTTGATTTATGTGTTGTGTATTCTGGTTAACGCAAACCACCAAATTGTGATGATACAGGATTAAACAACTTGAGCACATCTAAGCGTTCTGCATCAGTCAACCAGTCTGATAGCTGTATCAAGAAGTTACAATTTTCTTGACAAAAGACAGTGTGTTGATTTCACACCCTCCATGAACTTGTGACATTAGTTATACTTCGATATGTGTTGTTATACATGTTTGACATACATGCCAGAATGATCTGCTTGTGATTAGGAAATCTGTTTTTTTATGGATCATCACTTCTAGTGCTTTCCCTCCCAAATTATTAAAATTATAATGGAGAATTCCATTTCTTTGACACTTCCCCAATTTTATGAGTTTTTATTAGAAGTAAATATTGGTGATTTAGAAAGCAGCTCTCAACAAGTTCCACTTAGACAATAAGGTGGAAATCTGTCTTCAAAAATCTCATTGAGATGTTTAATGACTCTTTTGGTATAGGATAAGCTTCTGTAATATTTACAGCATCATTTAGAGTGATAAATCTTTCTACTTCATTCCAAAACTGGAGTTTAAATCTTTTTTTTTTTTTTTTTTTAAAAAAAAGGGAAAAAGGGGTTTGTAAGGCTTTCCTTTCTCTGGGAGTTTAAATCTTTTTTTTTTTTTTTTTTTTAGAAAATAGGAGACAAGTGGTCTGTAAGGCTCTATATGTGTCTTCAGTTTTGTAACTCATTTAAACTTAGATTTGTTCTTACTTCCAAACTTGTAATTTTGATAGTCACTGATCTTTTCTTCATTTCAGTGACATTTTTATTTTGGGGGATATCTTGTATATTACTTTGTTTGTTTTGAAGTTTTTTAACTAGGAAGGCTTATTCTTTTTTCCTTAATGTCCAAATGTTAATTCTTGCTTAAAATTTGCTCCAAACAAACATGTTGATAAAGCACTTGGGGTCTTCAAAAAACTTTCTTTTATGCTTCCAAGTGCACATCCAGATTACGTCATGTTTTCACAGTGTCAATGTATGATCAGATCATGTTTTCCAGGTCCAAACAGTAACTGATTTTTAGTCAAAAATAACTTTCATCCCCCTTCTTAAAATAGATTGCAACACTAATTTATCCCAAATTGCCACAGAACATCCAATTCTGTGTTAGTTATTATTTTTTAGAAACTCTTAGGAATTTTTAGTACTAAGCTTATAGAACAACCAGTGTATATGTGAAATTGGAGGCACCTATGATGCTGTGCTTATCATCCTACATAATATAAATAGATTACATTTTTCAACAACTGCTTCTCTTTATGTGGGCACATGTTTTCCTTGCAAGAAATAATACATTCATCGTTTGTGCCTGTTTCATTGCCAAAGTAGAACAGCCCTGAAAATGAAAGACAGAATGAAATACAGCTGAAAAAAAATAATTTCTACTATCCACACTGAAGAACTTGAAAATATTACAGGAAATTACCAAATGTTTTAAAACTGGAGCTATTAATAATTATTTGCTAAAAAATTGTAAAAATATACAAGAAAATCATCCTTTCTTTAAGGTGAGGGTTGAGTATGAGGAAAATATGGATATGGCAAAGAAATTGTTTAAATGTCCATTTACTACATGTTAAATGGAAGTCTAATTAATATTTTATAGAAGCTGATACAGAAGTGCTTCTCTGATTATGTTACAAAAACTTCAAGAAAAACTCTAGGAAGATGAAACTTTGAAGCTATGAATTTAATCAGATCTTTTTGTGGTTCAGAACATCACCTAACATAATATAAAATCACAAAATGGTATCTCGATACAAACCTGAGTAGAATTATACAAGATGGTAAAATTGATACATTTGTAAAACATTATACCAATGTTTGGCATTGCTTAGGCAAACACTGTTCCCCAGAAATGTGGAGACCTTTAGTTACAATTCTTCATAGCTTCCGTCATCACAATGTGCAACCAGAATGGCAGCAAACATGGAGGAAACCACCTCTCAAGTACACTAAAGGAAAGAAAGTTTGATATTGCTGTTTTTAAGATGGACATGTTGTCTTGGATACTGAGTGACTGCAACAGATCTGTTCAAACCTGGGTAAGAGTTAGTAATTCATCTGAGTGTCAGCTACTCCATCCTATTTAAAATTAACTGTAAGAAACTGGGTAAAGTAATAGCTGGATAGATATCATTTTCAAACTCCCTTGCAAGAAAAACAGCGAGAACTCTGCAGTAGGACTTCAACAATAATTCCTGCATGGATTTTGTGGCTGTTCTGTTTGAGTATCTGTGTTCATAAGGCATGAAAAAGAAGTTACAAAACAAAGGATCTGCATGGTCCAAATGTAGACAACACTAGCCCTAAGCATTTGAGTCCTTTAGGTACCACTCTCCAATGCTACAGTGAGAGTCAAACAATTTCCCTTTTTACGGTACTTTTCATACCAAAAGAGTCTAAAATAATATACTGAAAATGAAAAATTGCTTTAATATAGACTAGTGGCAATCTGTGCCCTCTCAATGAGGGAGCATTTTCCATTGAGCTTTTATAACATGTCAGATTGTTTTATATCAAGTCGATTTACTCGGTTAAATGAACCTGGCCAGATACTTTTTACCTTGCTCTGCTTTACAGTGCTCTCTACTGTAAGTCTGTGTGTTGTCTGCTGTCTTCACTACACTGAAAACATTGTCGAAAAGCGTCATTTCAAAAGCCTTCTTAATTCAGAAGTAACATCACAGAAAGAAAAAAAAACATAAAACTATGATTAAAAAGGGAGAAAACATGGGAAAAGGTGGAAAAAAATGTCCTTGCTAAATGGGGAAAGTTCAGGAAAGGAGAAATTACCTAACAACTAGAATGTAATAAAATTTGACTTATTTAGAGAGAGTTGCATCAGTTTCACTTAACTGAGAAAGTTTACTTACTCCATTTTCAGTGTATGTGTTCTACATAAGCATAGGGGTTTGATTTCAAAGGTTTGATTTCTGAATAAATCGTGAGGGGAAAAAAATCTTTTACTGCTCATTTTTGCAATTCGCTGTCTAGCTGTACAAAATCTTGCAAATGGGACAAAGCTGACCTGCTACTCTTGCTATGGCTCTAGTGGTAACAATGATTTCTGTGTAGTACTCTGGAAAACCTATCCTTCAGTTTTGCTTTCTAAAGAGAGTCTGTTCATCCATGCTGGTCTTTGCAGACATTTCTCATACGCTGAATGAGAAAGGAAGAAAAATACCAGAAATTAGGCATTCATTCGCATGTGTGTATAGCAGGAAGAAAAGTTCTCAGGCCTCAGAAACTGCCTACAAAACCAAAAGCAGATTGATCTACTAGTAGTAGTAATAATCCCACTATTACCCACTTTTTAAAACCAAGTTACAATACCAAGTTACTGTTAGTGTTCATTATGTTTTCATTTCTAAGAGACAAAAGTTGAGGTATGCTTAATTTTCAGGGCTTCATAGCTCTTTTTTTTTTCCAGGGATGTGATGAATTGGAGCAGGTTTACATAGCACACAAGAAACTAGCTGTGAGGAAAGGAAATATCTGCATCCAAAGAGAAAACAAATCCCTTGAACAGACTGAAACTATGAAATACATATATTCTGACTGTTTCCATTTGCAAGGCAGATATCATCTTCCTATACCTTCACCCTGCTGGTGAGCAAGAGGCTGAATTTCACTTGTAGGTGCTTCCATTTGCCATTTCTACCTCCCCTTTCCCAGAGGCCATAAGAAGCAGGGCAGGAAACACTTCCCAAACATCTGCACCCTCCGTGCTGTATATGGTGGGAAGCCACCTCTCAGTAGCTGCTGGTGGCAGCAAGAGCAGTGTGTAGACGAGGCAGTTGAAGGTGTATCTTCTTGTGCATCACCTAGCAGACAGAAAGGGATCAGTGGTGCCATTCATTGCTGCCAGAGGCAGAGGGTACAGGGAATGCAGGTCCTTCCTTATAACAGTTAATAATAGGCTACTGTGATTACAAATAACACTGCTGGCACATCTATTACACATGGGACTAGCATCTAGAAAGCTGCCCCTCATGTCTTGGGTATTAAAGAAAGTCCACCGGCTTTCAGGCTGCCAAGGCCATCACCTTGCAGTTGTTGTTTTTTAATGAGAAAAAAGTCAATCACACTCTGAATGTCTTCCTAACTGTTATGATCACTTTTTTGTCTTTTATGAGATAGTCATCGCCATGATGCACTATAATTTGCAAGGTAGCAGGATAATTATCTTGCTGTAAAACACCAGCCTTGATGGTTGTCTGCACTGTCTTCTGACACTGTAAAAGTTGTACAAATAGTTCTCACTAAAGTTAGCAGAAACCGGGTGAATAGCTTGAGGACAGATACTAGTTTTTGTCTTGTAGGACACAAAAATAATTGAGACTCTGTTGTCAAGACCCGATCTTTCCTTTCAGTGTTGATGTGTTTTGGCAAGACATGTCAAAAGTATATCTCATATTGAAAGACACTCATCCTGGAATATTAGATAGGAACACACAAAATGCACACATCACCAAGCAATTAATACCACTTTTGAGATCACCATAGCCCCCAAAATTCTTTTTTTTTCAAGTGATATCAACACTTTTCTGTTGATAATTGGAAAGCTATCCTTGAGGATGACTGGTTCTCTGTCCCGGACAGTTAAAACTAAAAGCAAACTTCAATTACACTTTTAAAATAAAGTAATGATATTTTTTTATCTCAAAATAAATAAGTTTAATGTACAGAAATCATACCCACATTTTACATCAAGAAAAATACCAATATTTGGTACTGTTTAAAGAGCATTGTGGGTGGGTTGTTTTGGTGGTTTTTCTTTTTTTTTCTTTTTTTTTCTTGATTCAAGCTTCTTTAATTGAAATCAGTGAGTTTTTAATGTTTTCAACAATTCTTTTTACTTCTTATGAATAACAACTTCATGCAGCAATTGGTTCAACTCTATGTACATGGATGTCTTACCACTATATTTTATTTGTTTCTGTATTAGATTTTTCATCTGGTTTTTGCCATACATAAGAAAAATAATCAGTGTAATGGTGGTCTCTGATCCTGTTCATTCTTTGTCAAGCAGATATTATTTTAAATTTCCGAACAACGTATGTCAGCAAGTCTGGTCAAGTTATATTTGAAGCAAGATCTATTTGTATCCACTATGTTACTACCTGGTTTATCATTGATTTAATTGCTGCACTTCCTTTTGATCTTCTTTACGCTTTCAACGTCACTGTGGTAAGTACTAACCTGGCTTTTTTAATTGTTCTTTTTTCTGTGTTGGTTTTGCTGTGTTGTTTTGTTTTTTTCTAGAACTGGGGAATGAAATAAATGAACTGAAAAACATTTGTGTCTCTGGATACTGAAGAAAGGAATACAATGTAATTGTACATGTTGATAAAAAGTATTACAAGTCTGAGCGTCAAAGCCGCCACTCATTAACATGAAAGCCATATGTACCACTTTTTTTTTATTTAGTTACCCTTACTTTCTAAACAGTTGCACCTGCGTTAGCTTCATTTTTACTTACTGTATTCAGATACAATTCTCTATGGCTTTTGCTCTTTTATGCTGCATAAATTCAATCCTTAATTTTTCAAGATTCATAAATCGTTACTGCAGTAAAGTCATGGTCAGTATTGTCAACATTCTTTACTGAGCCAGGAACCTTCTTTCTCTTTACCTCTGGGCATCCTGGTGCAAAAATCACAGCATGATCACTAATTTTTGTGTTCTAACATCTATTACTTACAATTGTCATTAACTTTGGCTTTGTTTCAACTCATTGTTTTAGGAACATAAAGACAAAGTGCTTAAGCCACTTTGAAAGATGTGTAGGTCTAATATCTGACGATATCACAATCACGATGTATTGGTTTACTTAAGACAAAGGTTTTTCTTCTGATTGCCCTACTAGATTTAATATAAGAATCTACTAAGCAAAAATACAACAAAGAAACAAACAAAACCTAACCCCCCAAAAAACTCCCCCCCTCCAAAAGAAAGTTTAATTTTAAAAAAACGTGTTAGCAGAGGTTTCTCAATTTTGTGTATTTTTCACATGAAAGACTTAAGATTTTAAGCTATACATTTTCTAATTCTCGGAATTTTTGCATTCAATTCCATTTTCATTAAATGTGAGTTCCATCAAGTACAGAGATGATAGGATAGACATCAGGAGAAACAGAGAAAAACACGAGTCAGGAAGCCTTCCTTGTAAGGTAACATATTTGATTTTATTATTTAGTTCCATTTCCTCCAATGGTCTTCCTTCTCACTCCATTTGTTACATTAAGAACGATCATTTTGATACTAGCACAGTAGCTTTTAAAACCAGACAATTAATAGTTCCTTCCACATTCCTCAGTTACTGTTTTTTTTATAACTGATAGATAATCTACTTTTAAATACACTACTATCTCAGTTTATCTCTTACATTAAAACAAAAGAGCCAGCATAACCGTGTTGGTTTAATTTCTATTAAGAATGAAGCAGGTCTAATCTTATCCTTCAAAGGAAAAAACTAAAAAGACAAATTTGAATTTTATTTTTTTATTTTAATTGGGAAGACTGATATGCTTTCTGTACTAAATTTTGGAAAAGAAAGTATTATCCAATAATTTTAACAGTTAAAATGTCACAATATTTAAAAAGCTACTATAATATGATTAATACACATATCCTGGTTTCTAAGATCATTAATACAGTTGCTAGGAATATTCAGGGACACTGAAATGTTCCTCTGCTAGTCGCGGATACTTAATGAGATAATTAGTGATAGATTAAGTCCTAATACTAAGCCCCAAGGAGTAAACAATATATAGCCATGTTGATATAAAAATTAACACTGACTGACAGGCATAGCTCCCTGAGTGCTCCAAGAGTTAAATACCTTGCTAAAAATTTTTGTGAGATCCAGATCTACTTCCTTCATTTTCTTTGGCCCAGTTTAGGTAGCTAAATGCTATATAGTAAAGACCACTACACTACACAGCAGAGAGTCAAGGGCCAACCCTCTCTTCTGTCTAGTAACAGAGCAAATCCGGAATCTGAGAGTCCACACCCTGCATTTACGCTAGCAAACTCAGTTGTTTTCCTCTCTGCCCAATTCTTCGATGGGAACACAGTGCCTTACTATAGCATGTTTCCTACAGCAGCAAGACTTGGCAGCTGTTAGTATAATCCTCAAGATAACAATGACTCTCAACTGTTTCAAGGGTGGAGGAAGGTGTTAATCACATCTCTTTTCAGACTTTATGCTTTACTCATGTTTGCTCTCATATGTGAAACCATCGATTATCAGATGTTGCCTCAACAGAACAGTGAGAAGGAACATCAGGGAGCATCTCATTTCCTGGCTGCTCACGCCCTGGCACAAAGGGGTGCTCTAAATTCTGCAGGCCATGGGAGTAGTGCCATACATACCTATGCATTTATGGTATAAAAATGTAATCCTCCAGTTGGAGTTTTGTGAAGTCTGAGTGCATGAAAAAGCTGTAGAGTCTTTCACCATCCTTGGAGATATTTCAAAAGAAAAAAAAAGTGAAACTGTATGAGCTGGCTCTGCTGTTTTTACACCTTGCAGGGCTTCTGCCCTGTTACTAAATGGGTGACACTTCGGAGGTCTGAGACCTCAGGCACGTTCCCTCCTATCCTCAGAGACTGCTGAAACCCCAGCTCCTTCCATCCTTGTATTCATCTGACATAAAGGATCCCTTAATCTGTGGGAATGTGCTGATATGAAATGCTGCCAAAGTAAAAAACAGGCCGTTAAGCACTAGTTATGATGATTGAATTTGCTCCTCTCTGAGTAACTACTGGTGGTTATAAAGCAAAAATATCATTTTATGAGGAAAATCAACTAATCAAGCAGACAAAAAGGATTAAAGAACCCTGCCACTAGACATTTCTTAAAATGTATCATGTTTCCTTATTAATTTATTTTTGTTGTAGAAGAGGATTCTTCCAAGCAGATAATTTCATCACTAGCTTGTAGAAACTTTATTCTTCAGTACTTCTTAGCACTATGCTGTGATTGACTTTATGTTAGTTTTAGATAAAATTCTGTGTCTCTCATTTTGACACTAAAAGGTTAACCCAGCTAGTCTAAAATGATGAACCAAACGGAAAATTTAGATGGTGTAATATCTGTGGGCAAAGCAAAATATACGCAGGCACAAGTATGAGTGCTGACTCCTCATTTTGTCTTTCTAAATTTGTGACATAGAAAAGAAAGCTGCCTGATGACATTTTTCAGGACTTCCAGTGACAGATTGGACACAATACAAGAGAAGTGTTTGGCATGACTAAGGAAAACCACTGCAATTGCACATGATTAATTACATCTGTGTTCAATTCTATGCAGAAATTATTTTGAAATGAGGCATCGTTTAGGTCTTGAGATGAAACAGGTCTCTGCATCAAAAAGAATATTATGATATCTGATTCTCTGTTTTTGTATCAGTGTTCTGTAACCTAAAAAACTGGTCAGAATTTAGTCACAAGTAATAACTGGCAGGTCACATATTATTGTAAGAGCCCTGTTGAAATTTCTTATTTGTAAGAATCTGATAACTACAAAATTACACCTAGGTTTTCATTTTTTTGTTTGTGATGTGGTTGAATATAGGCACCTGTGTAAAGATGAAGGCTCCAATGTGAAGGCCATAGCACATATACAATCATTATACGTACAATCATTACATATACATTTATATCTCAATACCACACCCTGAAGAATCAGTCATGTATGGGAAACCTTGATGTTCAGAGTGCAACAGAACCATGGTTTAAACAAGCTGATGAGAAAGAAGGAGACTTAGGGAAATGAATTATCATAGAAAAAGAGGCAGCTGGTATAGTGGCATGGCACTGAAATAGAATAATTATATTTTAATAGTTACATGATTGTATTAATACAAACATGACAATTCCTTCAAATATTTTACCACTTTGTTCCCCAAAATTGCAGATATTCTTGTGTTTAAGGCCACAGACATAACTTACTTTACTGACTTATTGTAGATGACATAAAATGGACAAAAGAAATGCAAGAGAAGACAAGACCTCATAATTGTTTGTGTGTTCTAGTGCCAAATCTTATTCCTGACAGCAGTAAACTTCAAAGCCTTTTAAATAAGTGTCATGTTTTTGTTGATTTTCTTTTTTCCCCTGCAATGCACATGAGAAAAAATTTAAAGGTTCTTCAGGAAAAAAAAGACATAACAGGCAGTAAATACTACGTGAAGGAGTTTGTGGAAGAATGCACTACCAAGAATGAAGTGGCAAAAAAAAATGTTTGGATTTTTTTTTTAATTTTCTTTTTTACAGTTTTCCCACAGTTTTTAATTCCTACGGCTGGAAAAAAATCTATATATTGATAAGTCTTAGTGAATAAATTTGAAATACCACATTACAGAATTTATCAGTTGACTTGAATCTAGCTGCTAGTGAATGCACACCTATAAAATCAAGATTTCAGATTATTAGTTTCAGTAATAGAAACATAAAGACTTAGCTTCAGGATACTCTGGTTTAAAAAAAGCAAAAGGATGTTGGTCAAGCTGTGCTTTTAGACTTTCTTTTCGAGTGCTCATTACTGTTCTCTGGGAAGGCTGTGAGAAGGCATGTCAAATTTGATGTAATTTTTCTAGCTGATGCGTGTATCCTGTATCAGCAAGGTACCTAGTAGGCATTAATCGCATTAATGAAGGGGGGGAGGTTATTGTTAATGAAAATTATGCCAATTTACTCTTACAAAAAACAAAAAATATTTGGGATCCTAATCTGCATATTGTTTGCTGGTACATGAACAACAGCTGAAACATGATCCAAGTATATTCCATGTAAAACTGGGAGCTGTGCACTCTCTGGTGCAGCTGGTTTGAGGATGCTCTGGACAGCATAGAGCCATCCAGAGACTGCTCGCTTTGTGCTACATCTCTGAGACGAAAGCCCGTGTACTTCATGAACTGAGGTACACTTAGGGTGCTGAGCAGATTAGGTGCTGCTTTTGCCACATGCGCTTGAAAGGCAATAATATTTTAGAAAAAGAATTTAAGAAGTAGTACTAGAATTTTTAACACTAGCTTTTTTGGACTCTAACTTAGTATGGAGCAGTAAAATGTGCCCAGGCTTCTGAAAACAGCGTTAAATCTGACGAACGAATCCGAGTCTTTGCTCACTTCTTTGCATCCTTGATCTGCAAAAATATCTGCTGCATGTTATCGCCTCTTTCAGGCTTAATTATTAAGCTGGTTTCATCACATACATAGTTGAGTTAAGCCTATTGTTTGGCTGTTAACAGAAACTGGAAATCGTCGTATGTTTGAAGGTGTTTATTTTGTAGATTCATATTGGAATCAAATTAACATTGGTCAGTTTGACGATCACATTTCTCTTCTAGAGCAGGGAAGGATCAATTTTTGCACACGCACAAATTTTTAAGTTAAATCTGAAAGAAGAATTTGCTTGGAAAAAAGACAAAGTGAAAGGTCTCCAAGCATTTCAAGTTTGTTTGGTTTAAATCAGAAACAGTAAATATGTATGTACACAGCAAAAGTAAACACTTTTATTTTAACCCTATTCTTTGCTATTCTCTGCTATCATAAGATTTAGTCTAAGCATAACGTGCATCTATGTAACTGAATGAAGAGTGGGAAAAAAATTCATAGAGCTTTAGAAGATAAAGTTTCCTTTCACTGAAACAGGAGAGCTGTGTGATAGAAGTCAACTGCTGACAAGTTGTTGTCTCCCCCTGTTCTCCTAGGTTTCCCTTGTCCATCTCCTAAAGACAGTGCGGTTGCTACGCCTCTTGCGTCTCCTTCAGAAGTTGGATCGTTACTCCCAGCATAGCACAATTGTCCTCACGCTTCTCATGTCCATGTTTGCCTTGCTTGCTCACTGGATGGCCTGCATTTGGTATGTCATAGGGAAAAGGGAGATGGAACAGAACAACCCCCTTACCTGGGACATAGGTAAGTTCTTTCCATCATATACACATACACACGAGTGTGTATATATGCACATATATGTGTGTAAATGTACAAAAACACATGTACAAATCACTCAATATTCCCCTTTTTTTTGTTTAATCTTATACAAATATTTAGTGCTGTTTGTGGAGAACAGGAAGCGATTGGTGCTCTGAATTTCAGGTAAACCTGAAAAAGAGGGTTAACATGAAAAGAAAATAGGAAAAGTAGAAAACGAGATTTTTAAAGAGTCATTCAATGTTTTGGGGAAACAAGGATCAGGATAGGAAAGGGCTAGATAGGCTGTGTAGAAGACTAGATGAGAAAGTTCATCCTTTTTTTTCCAAATTAAGCAAATTCCCTCAAGTGTGCTGATTATTCCTTACTCTATGTTGAAACAGATAGGCCCTGAAAAGTCTGCAAGTTAAAAACTCCCTGAGGAAATACTGCCTAGCTGGCTTGCAGGCTTTGCTCTTTTGTGCAGCAGACGAGGTGTTTGTCAGGGGAGAGATGGTTTTGGAATGCTCAGTTTTGATCCAGTTTCCACCCCAGCCTTCATTCTGACTTCTTTGACTGTTCCAGATTAAATCTAGATTCTTAGGTTTTTGTTTTTTAAGGTTTATTGTTATTTCTAAGGTTTGTACCCATGTGTGATGTTACAATGAGGAAACAACATACTTTGCATAGGACCAGGCACTTGTATGCTGTTGGAGGTGCGTTGCCAGCTACTGCAAGAGCTGACACTTCACATCTTCCTTTGTGGGTGATTTTGGCTTTACTGTATAGGTCCCCTCCAGGACTCCCATTCCTGGCAGGCCTCGGCCGCCCCGTGCCCGGGTCTGTGATGTCCAGAGGTAGAGCAGCGACTCTTTCACGGGCACCCCCTTGCCGTGGGGAAGGAGCTTGCGTGCCCTTGTGAGGTTGAGAGCTCTGCTGGGGGTGGCATGTGCCTCCGGTGGGGTCTCCCAGGCCAGACAGGTCTTGGCTGAAGGGTCAGACAAAGTGTGTCCATGGGCAGGATGGGCTCACTAGCCTTCAGGCAACCATCCTAGGAGAAGGACAACTCTGACTCCAAACCCGGGCAGATGGAGCTTGTTTAGCCTTGTAAGGCTCATCCACATAAGAGAAGGATACTCTAATCAAACCTACGACCTGAGGACTTCGCTGTCACCATCCAAGCTCACCAGGCCCTGGCAGATGAACCTCAGGTGTAAAGGGTGGAGCCAGTTCCGCGCATGCTGCACCTCACCTAAAAAATCCACCGCGCAGCCCCGAAGGGTGCACTGATCGCTTGCAGTGAGCGTGGGAAAAGCCCTTCCCAGATCTTCGTTTACAAAGCCAAGCCATGATGATGATGTATAGGTGCATTTCTTTTGCTGTCTTTCTCAGATGCTATATCAATATCAAGCATCCCTTTTTTTTCCCGCTTCTTTATATTCAATCTTTTTAATTCTAGTTGTATTTACCTTTACCCTAGATCTATTATGTGCTCACTGAAGCAGGAGAGGAAACAATGCCAGTGATAAAATTAACTGGAAGAGTGAAAACCCTGCTAGTTTTCATTGTGATGTCAGATACTAAAGACACTATTAAAAAGCATATGAATAATTTTAGAACATGTAAGTTATCTGTGAGAGGAAAAGAATGAACAGGTTTCTCTTTCGTAAACAAAGACTGTCTAATAGTGAGACAGAATTTCCCGAGAGAAAAAATACATGGTGGGAGGAATTGTTACGAAAATACCCCGCAGACA